>NW_027650387.1:77500-93126 GCF_965287045.1 Carcharhinus amblyrhynchos
GAGAGAGAGAGAGAGCGAAAGAGCTGTTCGGCCCATCGAGTCTGCACTGACAGAATCCCACCCAGGCGCTATCCCCATAACCTCATCCATTTACCCTGCTGTTCCCCCGACACTAAGATACAATTTAGCACGGCCAAACCACCTAACCTGCACATCTTTGGAGGAAACAAGAGCAGCCGGACAAAACCCACGCAGATATGGGAGAATGTGCAAACACTACACAGACAAGTGACCCGAGGCCAGGAATTGAACCGGGGTCCCTGGCGTCGTGTGGCAGCAGTAGGAGTGGCAGGAAGAAGTTGCCAGCCTCGTGTGACGGGTAGGGGGTTGGGAAGGGTCAGTGTGTGCGCGCTGGCTGCCACACCCAGTCACAGAGCGCCAGTGACCGCACGTCAGAGGGAACACACTGGCCGTGATTCCACTCGGGGCTCCCCTGGGAGGTGAAGGACACTCAGTCACGCGCGTGTGTGTACGACCCCACCCCTCCCCGTTTACAGCAATCTCACACCCTCACCATGGCTTGTTCGATCTTGTTGTCGATGGCCACCATGCTGCTGCTGGAACCACTGCGGACAGGAAAAGAAGGTGTGGTTAGCAAAAGGCGGCAACAGGGAGAGGGTTTTGTGTGGGTGAGCGCAAGCCCCCGTCCGGGAACCCCATCAATGGGGACCGGCTGCAGGAGCGGAGAACCACCCACACATTAGAATCACACAATCCCTACAGCAGGCCATTCGACCGGTCGAGTCTGCACTGACAACGATCCCACCTAGGACCTATTCCCGTAACTGCATGTATTTACCCGAGCTAATCCACCTGACACTAAGGGGCAATTTAGCATGGCCAATCCACCTAACCTGTACATCTTTGGACACTAAGGGACAATTCAGCATGGCCAAACCACCTAATCTGCACATCTTTGGACACTAAGGGGCAATTTAGCATGGCCAATCCACCTAACCTGCACATCTTTGGACACTAAGGGGTAATTTAGCATGGCCAATCCACCTAACCTGCACATCTTTGGACACTAAGGGACAATTTAGCATGGCCAATCCACCTAACCTGCACATCTTTGGACACTAAGGGACAATTTAGCATGGCCAATCCACCTAACCTGCACATCTTTGGACACTAAGGGGCAATTTAGCATGGCCAATCCACCTAACCTGCACATCTTTGGACACTAAGGGGCAATTTAGCATGGCCAATCCACCTAACCTGCACATCTTTGGACACTAAGGGGCAATTTAGCATGGCCAATCCACCTAACCTGCACATCTTTGGACACTAAGGGGCAATTTAGCATGGCCAATCCACCTAACCTGCATATCTTTGGACAATGGGAAGAATAAATAAAACGAGACGAAGTAATTAACTCTTGCTCCCATGTTCCTAAACATTGATCCGATAAGATTTGATATATTATCGTCACGTGTATTGGGATCCAGTGAAAAGTATTGTTTCTTGTGCGCCGTACAAAGCATACCGTTCATAGAGTACACAAGGGAGAACGAAAGGAGTGCAGAATGTAGTGTTTCAGTCATAGCGAGGGTGTAAAGAAAGATCAACTTAATGCAAGGTAGGTCCGTTCAAAAGTCTGACAGCAGCAGGGAAGAAGCTGTTCTTGAGTCGGTCAGTACGTGACCTCAGACTTTTGTATCTTTTTCCCGGTGGAAGAGAGAATGTCCGGGGTGTGTGGGGGGTCCTTGATTATGCCGGCTGCTTTTCCCCGAGGCAGCGGGAAGTGTAGACAGAGTCAATGGATGGGAGGCTGGTTTGCGTGATGGATTGGGCTACATTCATGACCCTTTTGTAGTCCCTTGCGGTCTTGGGCAGAGCAGGAGCCCAGACCGAGCTGTGATGCAACCAGAAAGAATGCTTTCTATGGGGCATCTGTAAAAGTTGGTGAGAGTCGTAGCGGACATGCCAAATTTCCTTAGTCTTCTGAGAAAGTAGAGGCGTTGGTGGGGCTTTCTTAACTATAGCGTCAGCATTGGGGGGGGGTCCAGGACAGGTGATCTGGACACTGAGAAACCTGAAGCTCTCGAACATCTCCACTTCCTTGGGGGGGGGGGGGGAGCGGAATCTCCTCTGCCCTGTTTGGGTCTTTCTGCGTCTTTCGCTCTCACATACCCACGATATTTATTACCTTTCTGAACAACTGTGCATGCACCACTGTGCCGCAGCGACCAGACACCGTGCAGGCCACGTCCAGCCCTTCAGTTGCACCTGGTTTTGGAACCCCCCCTTGCACCGGGCGGCCCAGTTCCCTCATCGCGGGTCCAAGATCTGTCCTCTGGGTTACAAAGTGAATTCCAAATGGAGGGGGACACAGGGATGTCCGAGATCCTGCAGCCAATGCTGCCCCCTGATGGTGCTTCTCCAGAACTGCCCCAAGCAGCTCCAGGGTGAACTACCAGACAGGACTGAACGGGGAGGGGAGGTCGGACTGAGACACTGCATTGTTGGCGGCGCCTAGAACAGTAATTCCCCGAGGGGACAGAGTGGCTGCGTTACTGGGCTGGTGACACAAAGATTGGGACTAATGATGCAGAGATGTGATAACCGGGAGGGTTGCAAAGCAACTGATGACAAAAAATCTGGAGTTTTTCATGGAATCCCAACAGCGTAGAAAGAGGCCATTCTGCCCATCACATCCACACTGCCAACAATCCCACCCAGACTCTATCCCCCTAACCCCATGCATTTACCCTAGCTAGTATCCCTGATACTAAGGGACAATTTAGCATGGCCAATCCACCTAACCTGCACATCTTTGGACACTAAGGGACAATTTAGCATGGCCAATCCACCTAACCTACACATCTTTGGACACTAAGGGACAATTTAGCATGGCCAATCCACCTAACCTGCACATCTTTGGACACTAAGGGACAATTTAGCATGGCCAATCCACCTAACCTACACATCTTTGGACACTAAGGGGCAATTTAGCATGGCCAATCCACCTAACCTGCACATCTTTGGACACTAAGGGGACAATTTAGCATGGCCAATCCACCTAACCTGCACATCTTTGGACACTAAGGGACAATTTAGCATGGCCAATCCACCTAACCTGCACATCTTTGGGACACTAAGGGGTAATTTTGCCTGGCCAATCCACCTAACCTACACATCTTTGGACATTAAGGGGCAACTTATCATGGCCAATCCCCTAACTTGCACATCTTTGGGACACTAAGGGGCCATTTCGCCTGGTCAATCCACCTATCCTGCACGTCTTTGTAGCGTGGGAGGAAACTGGAGCACTCGGAAGAAATCCACGAGGAGAACCTGTAGACTGTACGCAAACAGTGAGCCAAGCCGGGAATCAAACCCAGCCCCTGGCGTTGTGAGGCAGCCGTGCTAACCAGTGTGCCACCCATTCTGCCTCTGACAGAAGAAGGTGGGAGAGAGAATGTCCGGGGTGCGTGGGGTCCTTGATTATGCTGGCTGCTTTTCCCGAGGCAGCGGGAAGTGTAGACAGAGTCAATGGATGGGAGGCTGGGTTGCGTGATGGATTGGGCTTCATTCACGACCCTTTGTAGTTACTTGCAGTTTTTGCAGAGCAAGAGCCAAGGACCCCAGGCATCCGCGACATTCTCTCTTCCACCTTCTTTTGTCAGGAGACAGAATGGGTGGCACACTGGTCAGCACTGCGGCCTCACAACGCCAGCTGTGATACAACCAGAAACAATGCTTTCTATAGTGAGTGTTGGAGCTGACATGCCAAATTTCCTTAGTCTTCTGAGAAAGTAGAGGCGTTGGTGGGGCTTTCTTAACTGTAGTCTTGGTGTGTGGGGGGGACCAGGACAGGCTGTTGGTGATCTGGACACCCAAAAACCTGAAGCTCTCGACCCTTTCCACTTGGTCCCCGTTGATGTAGACAGGGGCATGTTCTCCTTTACGCTCCCTGAAGTCGATGACCATCTCCTTCGTTTTGTTGACATCGAGGGAGAGATTATTTGATGGTAATTAACTGTGACTTGGAGGAAATCACAGAGTATGGATATGCCGGATTTCCTTGGCCTCCTGAGTCTGTCTCCCTCTCACCCTCCTCGGGCCACGGATGGGACAGAAACGTGGTCACTCGTGCTCTGTCTCTCCATATCAGCCCTGTCCAGCACGGCTCAGGGGCATTGGGACATAGTGGGGTTGCTGATGTTGGGTGGAGCACTGCTTTAGCTGTCAAGTCACCCATCACACAGCTTCAGATCAAGGCTTACGGGAGGGAGGCTGGGCGGGTCTCTCATAGCACACAGTGACGCCGCTTATCAGAGACAAATGTTTGGAAGTGAGACCCACTGGTCCACCCCGGGAGTCAGTAGTGTGGGGGTGGGGTGGGGTCTGACTGCAAAGACTCAAGCACTTAACCCCAACGTCTATCTTGCTCTCTCCCCACTCCTCCTCTCCCTGGTCCATTCCGCCCCCCCCCCACACTCCTCCCCCTCAAATCTGGTATGGCTCCCGCTCTGATCAAGGCCGCAAGAAGCTACAAAGGGTTGGCAGGGAGTAACTAGCGGGTACCGCAGAGATCGGTGCTGGGACTCCAGCTGTTCACAATTTCTAGGTCCAGATCACCAACAATCTGTCCTGGTCCCCCCACGCCGACAGTAACAAAGCCCCACCAATGCCTCTACTTCCTCAGAAGACTAAGGAAATTTGGATGTCAGCTACGACTTTCACCAACTTTTACAGATGCCCCATAGAAAGCATCCTTTCTGGTTGTATCACAGCTTGGTATGGGCTCCTGCTCTGCCCAAGACCGCAAGGAACTACAAAAGGTTGTAGCAGCCGGCATAATCAAGGACCCCACACACCCTGGACATTCTCTCTTCCACCGGGAAAAAGATACAAAAGTCTGACGTCACGTACCAACCGACTCAAGAACAGCTTCTTCCCTGCTGCTGTCAGACTTTGAATGGACCTACCTCGCATTGAGTTGATCTTTCTCTACACCCTAGCTATGACTGTAACACTACATTCTGCACTCTCTCCTTTCCTTCTCTATGAACGGTATGCTTCATCTGTAAAGCACGCAAGAAACAATACTTTTCACTGTATCCCAGTACGTGACAATAATAAATCAAACCCTTCTCCCCTGCATACTCTATGAACTGTATGCTTTGTCTGTATAGCGCGCAAGAAACAATACTTTTCCCTGTATCCCGATACGTGGCAATAATAAATCAGATAAAATCCTTCTCCCCAATGTACTCTATGAACGGTATGCTTTGTCTGTATAGCACGCAAGAAACAATACTTCTCACTGTATCCCAATACATGTGACAATAATAAATCAGATCAAATCAAATCCTTCTCCCCTATGTACTCTATGAATGGTATGCTTTGTATAGCACGCAAGAAACAATACTTCTCACTGTATCCCAATACATGTGACAATAATAAATCAAATCCTTCTCCCCTATGTACTCTATGAATGGTATGCTTTGTATAGCACGCAAGAAACAATACTTTTCATTGTGTGGCAGATGGTGGAATTTGAATTTCTGTTCGGCGCAACTTGTGGGCCAAAGGGCCTGTTTGTGCTGTAGATTTTCTATGTCGTATGTGACAATAATAAATCAAACCAGCATGTTAATTTATGGAGGACATCCACCCGTTTATTCCGAATCTATGGGGCGGTACAGTAGCACAGTGGGTTCGCACTGCTGCTTCACAGCTCCAGGGACCTGGGTTCGATTCCCGGCTTGGGTCACTGTCTGTGTGGAGGTTGCACATTCTCCTCGTGTCCGCGTGCGTTTCCTCCGGGTGCTCCGGTTTCCTCCCACAGTCCAAAGATGTGCGGGTTAGGTTGATTGGCCGTGCTAAAATTGCCCCTTAGTGTCCTGGGATGCGTAGGTTAGAGGGATGAGCGGGTATAACGTGTAGGGATATGGGGGTCGGGCCTGGGTGGGATTGTGTTCGGTGCAGACTCGATGGGCCGAAGGGCCTCCTTCTGCACTGTCGGGTTTTGTGATTCACAACACCACCACGGTTTCTCCCCAACCTGCTCCCTCTTGGATCACAGCACCAAGCTTCTGGGCGGCAGCAGGTGGGACTCTGGCCTGGGGCGGGAGGCTGCGGGATTAAGCCTCGATATAAACGGAGAGCCAGGCACACAGGGCAGGCTGGTACCTCCCCCCCTCCCTGCATGGCACTGTGACAAGTGCTGCCTTGTGGCTGAAGCTGTATATCAGGAAGCCACATGATTGCACAGCTCCTCTTGCCAAAAAAAAGACTTCCTCTCGAGTGTTTACTGTCCGCCCAACGGGGTTAAAGCGGCTTCCCAACTCACTGTGGGATCGTGCTGTGCGCGAACCGACCGCCACACTTCCCTCAGTGGCCGGGAGCGAGGTGTGGAGCAATTCAATCCCGTGGCGGTACAGGTATTTTTCAGAGAATTGTAGAATCCCGATGTTTCAGCAGGAGGCCGGTCGGAGTCTGCACCCACCGCAATCCTACTATCCCCACAACCCCATGCATTTACACTAGCCAGACCCCCTGATGTTAAGGGGCAATTTAGCATGGACAACCCACCTAACCTGCACATCTTTGGACACTAAGGGACAATTTAGCATGGCCAATCCACCTAACCTGCACATCTTTGCAAACTAAGGGGCAATTTAGCATGGCCAATCCACCTAACCTGCACATCCTTGGAGACTCAGGGATCATTTAGCATGGCCAATCCACCTAACCTGCACATCTTTGCACACTAAGGGACAATTTAGCATGGCCAATCCACCTAACCTGCACATCTTTGCAAACTAAGGGGCAATTTAGCATGGCCAATCCACCTAACCTGCACATCCTTGGAGACTCAGGGATCATTTAGCATGGCCAATCCACCTAACCTGCACATCTTTGCACACTAAGGGACAATTTAGCACGGCCAATCCACCTAACCTACACATCCTTGGAGACAAAGGGGCAATTTAGCATGGCCAATCCACCAAAACTGCACATCTTTGGAGTGTGGGAGGAAACCGGAGTACTCAAAGGAAACCCACACAGATTTGGGGGAATGTGCAGGTTAGCACTGCTGCCTCACAGTGCCAGGGACCCGGGTTCAATTCTTGGCTTGGGTCACTGTCTGTGTGGAGTCTGCATGTTCTCCCCTCGTGTCTGCGTGGGTTTCCTCCGGGTGCTCCGGTTTCCTCCCACAGTCCAAAGATGCGCAGGTTCGGTGGATCGGCTATGCTAAATTGTGTCAGAGGGACAAGCACGGTAAATAAACGGGGACGTGGGGCAAGGACCTGGGTGGGATTGTGATCGGTGCACACTCGATGGGCCGAATGGTCTCTTTCTGCACTGTCGGGACTCTATGATCTGCACAGAGTGACCCAAGCTGGGAATCGAACCCGGGTCCCTGGCGCTGTGAGGCAGCCGTGCTAACCCACTGTGCCACCTGCAAGGTTCAGTGAAGTAGACCTGTCACTACAAGACAAGGATCTCGCAAGAGATAAGACTTCATTTTATCTGACTTTTCATTTTAAACGGCGTCTCATCGACCTGACAGGGGTTAAGTCACAAATTAGCCGCAAAGTGCCGAGGCTACGCAAGGCGCTACGCGAATGCAGCTC
This sequence comes from Carcharhinus amblyrhynchos, assembly GCF_965287045.1. NCBI lineage: Eukaryota > Metazoa > Chordata > Chondrichthyes > Carcharhiniformes > Carcharhinidae > Carcharhinus > Carcharhinus amblyrhynchos. Next base: position 85,090 of record NW_027650387.1, read on the forward strand.
CATTCCGTCCGTGGCTATGTGCTCCTGTCCACCGGGAGCCCTTGGCCCGCCTCTGGGCCACTCTGTCCGTCTTTACCTGTGGAAGAACAGCAGGAGGGACAGGAGGTTCTTGTCCACGTTCCGGTTGTAGCCCTTGCCCCTCGCGTTGCTCAGACGTTCCTTGGGGTTGGCCCAGCCCTCGGCTGGAGCCCACTGACCGCGTCTCGGGGAGAGGGTCCTCGCGCCGTGGCGGTTGTTGCTGTTGTTATTGTTGTTGGCGTCGCAGCAGCCGCGGGAGGGATGGACGGACATCGCGCCCGTTGACAGCTCCTTCTCCCGCGAGGTGGCAGGTTGGCGCACGGTCCCCGCTATCTGGAGCGCACCCACAGGGTAGAGGGGTGGGGGCGATCGCTTCACCCTCTGGGCTCGGGCACAGATCGACGCTCGTTCTGCCCTTGGGACGACAGGAGGGTCTCTCTCTTCTGTCACACACCAGCAAATCCCTGGAAGGCTCTCAGTGGGAAACACACAGGCCTGCGTCTCCCCTGGCGCTGCCTGGCACAGCCTCACAGTGGCAATCAGTGCAGACACTTACAAGCTTTCTCCAGCTTCCTCCACTCTTAATATTCCCAGTGAACACAGACCTTTATCCCACGCTGTCCGCTGTGACTGGTTGGCAGGGAACAAGATCCTCCTCCCACCATCTTCTCTACTGACTCGCTGCCAAGATGCAAGAGGGAGCCAGACCCTTTGCTGTCACTTACCAAAGGGAAGGAGAAGGAGGCCACTCAGCCTTTCAAGCCCCTCAGTTGATCTCCATTCTGCCACTCGGTCGAGACCGCGGCCGATCCGAATCTGAGTCCCGCTCGCTCGCCCGCCTTGGCACCATACTGTTACCCCGAACAAAAGCTCAGCCTCGCTGTTTCCAATCGGCCCCCAACAGGGGCAAAACAGAGTTCCAGATACCTCCACCTCCCCCCACCCCACATCCCTTTGCACAAAGAGGTGCGTCCTGACCTCACCCCTGAGGGTGGCACTGGTGTCTCAGAGCGCCAGGGATCGGGGTTTGATTCCCGGCTTGGAGTCACTGTGTGTGTTTGCAAGTTCTCCCCCTGTGACTGCATGGGTTTCCTCCGGGTGCTCCTATTTCCTCCTACAGTCCAAAAATGGTTAAGTTAGAACATAAGAAATAGGAGCAGGAGTAGGCCATCTAGCCCTTCGAGCCTGCCCCGCCATTCAATAAGATCATGGCTGATCTGTCGTGGCTCAGTTCCACTTTCCCGCCCTCTCCCCATAACCCTTAATCCCCTCTCTTATCAAAAACCCATCAACCCGCTTCTTAAAAATATTTAGCGAGGCAGCCTCCACCACTTCAACGGGCAGAGAATTCCAGAGATTCACCACCCTTTGAGTGAAGAAGTTCCTCCTCAACTCCATTCTAAACCGCCTCCCCTTTATCTTGAGGCTGTGCCCCCTAGTCCTACTGTCTTTTTTGAGCGGGAAGAGTCTCTCCACCTCTATCCTATCCATCCCATTCATCATCTTATACGTCTCAATGAGATCTCCCCTCATTCTTCTAAACTCTAACGAGTACAAGCCTAGTTTATTCAGCCTCTCCTCATAGCTCAATCCCCTCAACTCCGGTATCAGCCTAGTAAACCTCCTCTGCACTCCCTCCAGGGCCAAAATATCCTTGAGCAGGTGCGGCGCCCAAAACTGCATACAGTACTCCAGCTGCGGCCTCACCAATGCCCTATACAGCTGCAGCAAGACCTCCCTACTTTTATATTCAATCCCCCTCGCTATGAAGGCCAGCATCCCATTCGCCTTCCTGACCACCTGCTGCACCTGCAAGCTGGGTTTTTGCGACTCATGCACAAGGACCCCAAGGTCCCTCTACACCGTCGCCTGCTGCAGTTTTTCGCCACGTAAGTAATAGTCCTTCCTACCATTCTTCCTACCAAAGTGGACCACCTCACACTTGCCAACATTAAATTCCATTTGCCATTTCCTGGCCCATTCGCCCAGCCTATCTAGATCCTTCTGCAGACTCTCCACACCCTCCGCACAATTTGCCTTTCCCCAATCTTAGTTAGGTAGGTAGTTAGGTAGGTAGATTGGCCATGCTAAATTGCCCATTAGTGTCCAAAGATGTGCAGGTTAGGTGGATTGGCCAGGCTAAATTGCCCTTAGTATCCAAAGATGTGCAGGTTAGGTCGATTGGCCATGCTGAATTGCCCCTTAGTATCCAAACATGTGCAGGTTAGGTGGATTGGCCATGCTAAATTGCCCCTTAGTGTCCAAAGATGTGCAGGTTAGGTGGATTGGCCATGCTATATTACCCCTGAGTGTCCAAAAATGTGTAGGTTAGGTGGCTTACAAGACTACAACAGCAGGGATACTGAAGCTGTATAAGGCTCTGGTCAGACCCCATTTGGAGTACTGTGAGCAGTTTTGGGCTCCATACATAAAGAAATGATGTGCTGGCCTTGGAAAGGGTCCAGAAGAGGTTCACAAGAATGATCCCTGGAATGAAGAGCTTGTCGTATGAGCAACGGTTGAGGACTCTGGGTCTGTACTCGTTGGAGTTTAGAAGGATGAGGGAGAGATCTAAATGAAACTTACAGGATACTGCGAGGCCTGGAGAGAGTGGACGTGGAGAGGATGTTTCCACTAGTAGGAAAAACTAGAACCAGAGGGGCACAACCTCAGGGTGAAGGGACGATCCTTTACAGAGATGAGGAGGAATTTCTTCAGTGGGGAATCTCTGGAACTCTTTGCCGTAGAAGGCTGTGAGGGCCAGGACATTGAGTGTCTTTAAGACAGAGGTAGATAGATTCTTGATTAATAAGGGGATCAAGGGTTAAATAAAGTGAAAAGTAGTGTTTCTTACTTGCGATACAGACAAATGTTTATTTTTGCATTAGTGTCACAACTAGGCTTACATTAACGCTGCAATGAAGTGACTGTGAAAATCCCCCGAGTCGCCACACTCAGGCGTATGTTTGGGTAACACAGAGAACTAGCATGGTCAATGTGCCTAACCAGCACATCTTTCGGAGTGTGGGAGGAAACCGGAGCACACGGAGGAAACCCACGCAGACATGGGAAGAATGTGCAGATTCCACACAGACAGTGACCCGGGGTTGGGAATCGAATCCCGATCTGTGAGGCAGCAGTGCTAACCACTGTGCCGCCCTTAGACATAGATACCAGTGGTACTCCCTGGTGCCTCGGGATTTGATTTATTATTGTCACATGTATTGGGATACAGTGAAAAGTATTGTTTCTTGCGCACTATACAAAGCATACCTTTCATAGAGTACACAGGGGAGAAGGATTTGATTTATTATTGCCACAGGTACTGGGATACAGTGAAAAGTGTTGTTTCTTGCGCGCTATACAAAGCATACTGTTCATAGAGAAGGAAAAGAGAGAGTGCAGAATGTAGTGTTACAGTCATAGCTAGGGTGTACAGAAAGATCAACTTAATGCGAGGTAGGTCCATTCAAAAGTCTGAATCAGTGTAGCTCTGTGTTGACGGTGCACCGAGAGGCAGCATCAGCTCGCAAAACTGAGGCCGAGGGCCCTTTGAGAAAGAAGAGCTTCCCACATCACTATGACTGCTCACAGCTCTTCCCCTGGGGAAACCAGTCACCCTGTTCCAAAGACACACAGTAAAAAGTCTGACAACACCAGGTTTTAATCCAACCGATTTATTTGATAGTAAACTCACTAGCTTTCGAGGGGGCTCCCTCTTCACCTGATGAAGAGGGAGTCCCCTCGAAAGCTAGTGAGTTTACTATCAAATAAATCGGTTGGACGAAAACCTGGTGTTGTCAGACTTTTTACTGTGTTTACCCCAGACCAACGCTGGCACATCCACACCAAAGACACACACCAGGGATTCTGAGTGATGTCTCACGCACACCACGCGTGTATGCACGCATGGAGACCACGCGCAGGTCAGCAGACCACTCACATGTGCGCACACACAACACACGTACGCGCGCCACACGGGGGACGCGACCAGGATACAGAGGACACGGCCTCGATAAACGACAGGACCGGCTGACTGTTTCTGTGCTGTAAACCCAGTAAGAAGTCTCACAACACCAGGTTCAAGCCCAACAGGTTTATTTGGCAGTAGACGCCACTAGCTTTCGGAGCGCTGCTCCTTCATCAGGTGGGTGCTGTTGGGAGACTACTTAGTGTGTTTAACCCAGTCCAACGCCGGCATCTCCATGTCTGTGCTGTAAACACGGGGGGGGGGGGGGGGACAGAGTGACATGTGGGCACACAACAGAACCTCGGCCAACTGGCTTTGAAATGGTAATCGGGTTTAATAGAAGTGGTTTCACTTGGGCAGCAGTGGGACGTGGCACAGCTAACAAATGAGGGGGCGGGTGGGCGGGAGAGGGAGGGGGCGGGCGGGGAGAGGGGGGGGCGGCGGGAGAGGGGGGGGGCGGCGGGAGAGGGGGGGCGGCGGGAGAGGGGGGGGCGGCGGAGGGGGGGGCGGCGGGAGAGGGGGGGGCGGCGGGAGAGGGGGGGCGGCGGGAGAGGGGGGGGCGGCGGGAGAGGGGGGGGCGGCGGGAGAGGGGGGGCGGCGGGAGAGGGGGGGCGGCGGGGGAGAGGGGGGGGGCGGCGGGAGAGGGGGGGGCGGCGGGAGAGGGGGGGCGGCGGGAGAGGGGGGGCGGCGGGAGAGGGGGGGCGGCGGGAGAGGGGGGGGCGGCGGGAGAGGGGGGGGCGGCGGGAGAGGGGGGGGCGGCGGGAGAGGGGGGGGCGGCGGGAGAGGGGGGGGCGGCGGGAGAGGGGGGGGCGGCGGGAGAGGGGGGGCGGCGGGAGAGGGGGGGGCGGCGGGAGAGGGGGGGCGGCGGGAGAGGGGGGGGCGGCGGGAGAGGGGGGGCGGCGGGAGAGGGGGGGGCGGCGGGAGAGGGGGGGCGGCGGGAGAGGGGGGGGCGGCGGGAGAGGGGGGGGCGGCGGGAGAGGGGGGGGCGGCGGGAGAGGGGGGGCGGCGGGAGAGGGGGGGGCGGCGGGAGAGGGGGGGGCGGCGGGAGAGGGGGGGGCGGCGGGAGAGGGGGGGGCGGCGGGAGAGGGGGGGCGGCGGGAGAGGGGGGGGCGGCGGGAGAGGGGGGGGGCGGCGGGAGAGGGGGGGGCGGCGGGAGAGGGGGGGGCGGCGGGGAGAGGGGGGGGGCGGCGGGAGAGGGGGGGGCGGCGGGAGAGGGGGGGCGGGGGAGAGGGGGGGCGGCGGGAGAGGGGGGGGCGGCGGAGAGGGGGGGGCGGCGGGAGAGGGGGGGCGGCGGGAGAGGGGGGGGCGGCGGGAGAGGGGGGGGCGGCGGGAGAGGGGGGGCGGCGGGAGAGGGGGGGGCGGCGGGAGAGGGGGGGGCGGCGGGAGAGGGGGGGCGGCGGGAGAGGGGGGGGCGGCGGGAGAGGGGGGGGCGGCGGGAGAGGGGGGGCGGCGGGAGAGGGGGGGGCGGCGGGAGAGGGGGGGGCGGCGGGAGAGGGGGGGGCGGCGGGAGAGGGGGGGGCGGCGGGAGAGGGGGGGCGGCGGGAGAGGGGGGGCGGCGGGAGAGGGGGGGGCGGCGGGAGAGGGGGGGCGGCGGGAGAGGGGGGCGGCGGGAGAGGGGGGGGCGGCGGGAGAGGGGGGGGCGGCGGGAGAGGGGGGGCGGCGGGAGAGGGGGGGGCGGCGGGAGAGGGGGGGCGGCGGGAGAGGGGGGGCGGCGGGAGAGGGGGGGCGGCGGGAGAGGGGGGCGGCGGGAGAGGGGGGGGCGGCGGGAGAGGGGGGGGCGGCGGGAGAGGGGGGGCGGCGGGAGAGGGGGGGGCGGCGGGAGAGGGGGGGGCGGCGGAGAGGGGGGGGCGGCGGGAGAGGGGGGGGGCGGGAGAGGGGGGGGCGGCGGGAGAGGGGGGGGCGGCGGGAGAGGGGGGGCGGCGGGAGAGGGGGGGCGGCGGGAGAGGGGGGGGCGGCGGGAGAGGGGGGGCGGCGGGAGAGGGGGGGGCGGCGGAGAGGGGGGGCGGCGGGAGAGGGGGGGCGGCGGGAGAGGGGGGGGCGGCGGGAGAGGGGGGGCGGCGGGAGAGGGGGGGGCGGCGGGAGAGGGGGGGGCGGCGGGAGAGGGGGGGGCGGCGGGAGAGGGGGGGCGGCGGGAGAGGGGGGGGCGGCGGGAGAGGGGGGGGCGGCGGGAGAGGGGGGGGCGGCGGGAGAGGGGGGGGGCGGCGGAGAGGGGGGGGGCGGCGGGAGAGGGGGGGGCGGCGGGAGAGGGGGGGGCGGCGGGAGAGGGGGGGCGGCGGGAGAGGGGGGGGCGGCGGGAGAGGGGGGGCGGCGGGAGAGGGGGGGGCGGCGGGAGAGGGGGGGGCGGCGGGAGGGGGGGCGGCGGGAGAGGGGGGGGCGGCGGGAGAGGGGGGGGCGGCGGGAGAGGGGGGGCGGCGGGAGAGGGGGGGCGGCGGGAGAGGGGGGGGGCGGCGGGAGAGGGGGGGGGCGGCGGGAGAGGGGGGGCGGCGGGAGAGGGGGGGCGGCGGGAGAGGGGGGGGCGGCGGGAGAGGGGGGGCGGCGGGAGAGGGCGGGGGGGCGGGAGAGGGGGCCCGCCTAGCTCTCTGTCGTGCGCGCCCCCTGCCTCCGCCTTGCTCTCTGTCGCACACGTGCCCCACCTCTGCCTCGCTCTCTGTCGCGCGCCCCGCCTCGCTCACAATGTGACTCGACTTCCCCGTACTGCTCTCCCAACCTTGCCCCTCGCCTGAGAGGGGTGGTGACCTTCTGGTTAAACCACCACCAGTCAGCGCTCCCCCTCCCCAAGAGGGTAATCCTCTGGGGCTTTGGCAACTTTCATTTCAGTTCTCTCTCTCTGTGCCTCAACCTCGTCCTCCTCTTCACCTCAGCTTTGCGCTCGCTCTCTCACTCGCTATCTCGCCCGCTCCCACTTGCTCTAGCCGACGGAGCTAAACTCACGCCCTGCAGCAAATGGAATTTGAACTAGCCCAGTGAGGAAACTCAGCGAAGGAAGGGTACGTCAAGAGAGAAATGAAAGGGAAGGAGCCCTTTAGAGCTCAGGACTTCAGTATTGCTGGAAAAAAGAGACATTTTGTCAACGTTTTCGGTCCTGCACTCATCAGGACAATCCCAAGAATGCCAAGGCAGTGGGGTCTCCATGGTGAGTGCACCAGTTGACGACAGCTGACAGTGAACTGCCAAGCCTTGTGCAACTGCACAAAGTCACTGTTTATTCAATGTGAGGATCACTCGCTGTGGAACCATACAGAGTTTATTCAGCAGGGTAAGGATTACTCACTGTGTAACTGTACAGAGTTTATTCAGCAGGGTAAGGATCACTCACTGTGTAACTGTCCAGAGGTTATTCAGGAGGATAAGGATCACTCACTGTGTAACCGTACAGAGTTTATTCAGCAGGGTAAGGATCACTCACTGTGTAACTGTCCAGAGGTTATTCAGGAGGATAAGGATCACTCACTGTGTAACCGTACAGAGTTTATTCAGCAGGGTAAGAATCACTCACTGTGTAATCGTACAGGGTTTATTCAGCAGGGTAAGGATCACTCACTGTGCAACCGTACAGAGTTTATTCAGCAGGGTAAGAATCACTCACTGTGTAACCGTACAGGGTTTATTCAGCAGGGTAAGGATCACTCACTGTGTAACTGTACAGAGTTTTGTCAGCAGGGTAAGGATCACTCACTGGGTAACTGTACAGAGTTTATTCAGCAGGGTAAGGATCACTCACTGTGTAACTGTACAGAGTTTTGTCAGCAGGGTAAGGATCACTCACTGGGTAATTGTACAGAGTTTATTCAGCAGGGTAAGGATCACTCACTGTGTAACTGTACAGAGTTCTGTCAGCAGGGTAAGGATCACTCACTGTGTAACTGTACAGAGTTTTGTCAGCAGGGTAAGGATCACTCACTGGGTAACTGTACAGAGTTTATTCAGCAGGGTAAGGATCACTCACTGTGTAACTGTACAGAGTTTTGTCAGCAGGGTAAGGATCACTCACTGGGTAATTGTACAGAGTTTATTCAGCAGGGTAAGGATCACTCACTGTGTAACTGTAC
>NW_027650388.1:0-20000 GCF_965287045.1 Carcharhinus amblyrhynchos
AGGAGCAACAGATGTGTCGAGTATAGGGCTAACGGGAGGACTTTGAATAGTGTGGATGAACAGAGGGATCTAGGTGTGTGTGTACATAGATCCCTGAAAGTTGGGAATCAAGTAGATAAGGTTGTCAAGAAGGCGTACGGTGTCTTGGCGTTTATTGGTAGGGGGATTGAATTTAGGAGTCGCAGCGTCATGATGCAACTGTACACAACTCTGGTGCGGCCACACTTGGAGTACTGTGTGCAGTTCTGGTCCCCGCATTACAAGAAGGATGTGGAGGCGTTGGAGAGGGTGCAGAGGAGGTTTACTAGGATGTTGCCTGGTATGGTGGGGAGGTCCTATGAGGAGAGACTGAGGGATCTAGGGTTGTTTTCGTTGGAAAGAAGGCGGCTAAGAGGGGATCTTATTGAAACATATAAGATGATTAGAGGTTTAGATAGGGTGGATAGTGATAGCCTTTTTCCTCGGATGGAGAAAGCTAGCACGAGGGGGCATGGCTTTAAATTAAGGGGGGGTAGCTACAGGACGGATGTCAGGGGTAGGTTCTTTACCCAGCGGGTGGTGGGGGATTGGAATGCCCTGCCTGCTGCAGTTGTAAATGCGTCTAGTTTGGGGGCGTTTAAGAGATCTCTGGATAGGTTTATGGACGAAAAGGGATTGGTATAGGCTAGTGGGTCATTGTTTTTTTAACTGGTCGGCGCAACATCGTGGGCCGACGGGCCTGTTCTGCGCTGTAATGTTCTATGTTCTATGTTCTATGTTCTATACTCACACCCGACCATCTATATTCACACCTGACCATCTTTATTCACCCCTGACCATCTATACTCACACCTGACCATCTATACTCACACCTGACCATCTATATTCACACCTGACCATCTATACTCACAGCTGACCATCTATACTCACACCTGACCATCTATATTCACACCTGACCATCTATACTCACAGCTGACCATCTATACTCACACCTGACCATCTATATTCACACCTGACCATCTATACTCACCCCTGACCATCTATATTCACACCTGACCATCTATACTCAAACCTGAACATCTATATTCACACCTGACCATCTATATACACATCTGACCATCTATATTCACACCTGAAAGTTGGGAATCAAGTAGATAAGGTTGTCAAGAAGGCGTACGGTGTCTTGGCGTTTATTGGTAGGGGGATTGAATTTAGGAGTCGCAGTGTAATGTTGCAACTGTACACTACTCTAGTGCGGCCGCACTTGGAGTACTGTGTGCAGTTCTGGTCCCCGCATTACAAGAAGGATGTGGAGGCGTTGGAGAGGGTGCAGAGGAGGTTTACTAGGATGTTGCCTGGTATGGTGGGGAGGTCCTATGAGGAGAGACTGAGGGATCTAGGGTTGTTTTCGTTGGGAAGAAGGCGGCTAAGAGGGGATCTTATTGAAACATATAAGATGATTAGGGGTTTAGATAGGGTGGATAGTGATAGCCTTTTTCCTCGGATGGAGAAAGCTAGCACGAGGGGGCATGACTTTAAATTAAGGGGGGGTAGCTACAGGACGGATGTCAGGGGTAGGTTCTTTACCCAGCGGGTGGTGAGGGATTGGAATGCCCTGCCTGCTGCAGTTGTAGATGCGTCTAGTTTGGGGGCGTTTAAGAGATCTCTGGATAGGTTTATGGACGAAAAGGGATTGGTATAGGCTAGTGGGTCATTGTTTTTGTAACTGGTCGGCGCAACATCGTGGGCCGAAGGGCCTGTTCTGCGCTGTAATGTTCTATGTTCTATGTTCTATGTTCTATGACCATCTATACTCACACCTGACCATCTATACTCACACCTGAGCATCTATATTCACACCTGACCATCTATACTCACCCCTGACCATCTATATTCACACCTGACCATCTATACTCACACCTGAGCATCTATATTCACGCCCGATCATCTATATTCATACCGGACCATCTATATTCACTCCTGACCATCTATACTCACCCCTGACCATCTATATTCACACCTGACCATCGATATTCACACCTGACCATCTATACTCACACCTGACAATCTATATTCACCCCTGACCATCTATACTCACACCTGACCATCTATACTCACACCTGACCATCTATATTCACACCTGACCATCTATACTCACCCCTGACCATCTATACTCACACCTGACCATCTATACTCACACCTGACCATCTATACTCACACCGGACCATCTATACTCACACCTGACCATCTATATTCACACCTGACCATCTATACTCACCCCTGACCATTTATACTCACACCTGACCATCTATACTCACCCCTGGCCGTCTATATTCACACCTGACCATCTATATTCACACCGGAAAATCTATACTCACACCGGACCATCTATACTCACACCTGACCATCTATACTCACACCTGACCATCTATACTCACACCGGACCATCTATACACACACCTGACCATCTATATTCACACCTGACCATCTATACTCACCCCTGACCATTTATACTCACACCTGACCATCTATAGTCTCACCTGACCATCTATATTCACACCTGACCATCTATACTCACACCTGACCATCTATATTCACACCTTACCAACTATATTCACACCGGACCATCTATACTCACACCTGACCATCTATACTCACACCTGACCATCTATATTCACACCTGACCATTAATATTCACACCTGACCATCTATACTCACACCTGACCATCGATATTCACCCCTGACCATCTATATTCACACCTGACCATCTATATTCACACCTGACCATCTATACTCACACCTGACCATCTATATTCACACCTGACCATCTATACTCACACCTGACCATCTATACTCACACCTGACCATCTATATTCACACCTGACCATCTATATTCACACCTGACCATCTATATTCGCACCAGACCATCTATATTCACACCTGACCATCTATACTCACACCCGACCATCTATATTCACACATGACCATCTATACTATAGATATATACTATACCATCTATACCATCTATACCATCTATACCATCTATACACCAAAGTTGGAGGTGTGGTAGATTGTGAGGAAGGGTGTCATAGTCTGCAGGGAGACTTAGATAGGTTGCAGAGCTGGGCCGAGAGGTGGCGGATGGAATTTAATGCGGAGAAGTGTGAGGTAATTCACTTTGGTAGGAGCAACAGATGTGTCGAGTATAGGGCTAACGGGAGGACTTTGAATAGTGTGGATGAACAGAGGGATCTAGGTGTGTGTGTACATAGATCCCTGAAAGTTGGGAATCAAGTAGATAAGGTTGTCAAGAAGGCGTACGGTGTCTTGGCGTTTATTGGTAGGGGGATTGAATTTAGGAGTCGCAGCGTCATGATGCAACTGTACACAACTCTGGTGCGGCCACACTTGGAGTACTGTGTGCAGTTCTGGTCCCCGCATTACAAGAAGGATGTGGAGGCGTTGGAGAGGGTGCAGAGGAGGTTTACTAGGATGTTGCCTGGTATGGTGGGGAGGTCCTATGAGGAGAGACTGAGGGATCTAGGGTTGTTTTCGTTGGAAAGAAGGCGGCTAAGAGGGGATCTTATTGAAACATATAAGATGATTAGAGGTTTAGATAGGGTGGATAGTGATAGCCTTTTTCCTCGGATGGAGAAAGCTAGCACGAGGGGGCATGGCTTTAAATTAAGGGGGGGTAGCTACAGGACGGATGTCAGGGGTAGGTTCTTTACCCAGCGGGTGGTGGGGGATTGGAATGCCCTGCCTGCTGCAGTTGTAAATGCGTCTAGTTTGGGGGCGTTTAAGAGATCTCTGGATAGGTTTATGGACGAAAAGGGATTGGTATAGGCTAGTGGGTCATTGTTTTTGTAACTGGTCGGCGCAACATCGTGGGCCGACGGGCCTGTTCTGCGCTGTAATGTTCTATGTTCTATGTTCTATGTTCTATACTCACACCCGACCATCTATATTCACACCTGACCATCTTTATTCACCCCTGACCATCTATACTCACACCTGACCATCTATACTCACACCTGACCATCTATATTCACACCTGACCATCTATACTCACAGCTGACCATCTATACTCACACCTGACCATCTATATTCACACCTGACCATCTATACTCACAGCTGACCATCTATACTCACACCTGACCATCTATATTCACACCTGACCATCTATACTCACCCCTGACCATCTATATTCACACCTGACCATCTATACTCAAACCTGAACATCTATATTCACACCTGACCATCTATATACACATCTGACCATCTATATTCACACCTGAAAGTTGGGAATCAAGTAGATAAGGTTGTCAAGAAGGCGTACGGTGTCTTGGCGTTTATTGGTAGGGGGATTGAATTTAGGAGTCGCAGTGTAATGTTGCAACTGTACACTACTCTAGTGCGGCCGCACTTGGAGTACTGTGTGCAGTTCTGGTCCCCGCATTACAAGAAGGATGTGGAGGCGTTGGAGAGGGTGCAGAGGAGGTTTACTAGGATGTTGCCTGGTATGGTGGGGAGGTCCTATGAGGAGAGACTGAGGGATCTAGGGTTGTTTTCGTTGGGAAGAAGGCGGCTAAGAGGGGATCTTATTGAAACATATAAGATGATTAGGGGTTTAGATAGGGTGGATAGTGATAGCCTTTTTCCTCGGATGGAGAAAGCTAGCACGAGGGGGCATGACTTTAAATTAAGGGGGGGTAGCTACAGGACGGATGTCAGGGGTAGGTTCTTTACCCAGCGGGTGGTGAGGGATTGGAATGCCCTGCCTGCTGCAGTTGTAGATGCGTCTAGTTTGGGGGCGTTTAAGAGATCTCTGGATAGGTTTATGGACGAAAAGGGATTGGTATAGGCTAGTGGGTCATTGTTTTTGTAACTGGTCGGCGCAACATCGTGGGCCGAAGGGCCTGTTCTGCGCTGTAATGTTCTATGTTCTATGTTCTATGTTCTATGACCATCTATACTCACACCTGACCATCTATACTCACACCTGACCATCTATATTCACACCTGACCATCTATACTCACCCCTGACCATCTATATTCACACCTGACCATCTATACTCACACCTGAGCATCTATATTCACGCCCGATCATCTATATTCATACCGGACCATCTATATTCACTCCTGACCATCTATACTCACCCCTGACCATCTATATTCACACCTGACCATCGATATTCACACCTGACCATCTATACTCACACCTGACAATCTATATTCACCCCTGACCATCTATACTCACACCTGACCATCTATACTCACACCTGACCATCTATATTCACACCTGACCATCTATACTCACCCCTGACCATCTATACTCACACCTGACCATCTATACTCACACCTGACCATCTATACTCACACCGGACCATCTATACTCACACCTGACCATCTATATTCACACCTGACCATCTATACTCACCCCTGACCATTTATACTCACACCTGACCATCTATACTCACCCCTGGCCGTCTATATTCACACCTGACCATCTATATTCACACCGGAAAATCTATACTCACACCGGACCATCTATACTCACACCTGACCATCTATACTCACACCTGACCATCTATACTCACACCGGACCATCTATACACACACCTGACCATCTATATTCACACCTGACCATCTATACTCACCCCTGACCATTTATACTCACACCTGACCATCTATAGTCTCACCTGACCTTCTATATTCACACCTGACCATCTATACTCACACCTGACCATCTATATTCACACCTTACCAACTATATTCACACCGGACCATCTATACTCACACCTGACCATCTATACTCACACCTGACCATCTATATTCACACCTGACCATTAATATTCACACCTGACCATCTATACTCACACCTGACCATCGATATTCACACCGGACCATCTATACTCACACCTGACCATCTATACTCACACCTGACCATCTATACTCACACCTGACCATCGATATTCACACCTGACCGTCAATATTCACACCTGACCATCTATATTCACACCTGACAATCGATACTCACACCTGACCATCTATATTCACACCTGACCATCTATACTCACACCTGACAATCTATATTCACCCCTGACCATCGATACTCACACCTGACCATCTATACTCACACCTGACCATCTATATTCACACCTGACCATCTATATTCACTCCTGACCATCTATACGCACACCTGACCATCTATATTCACTCCTGACCATCTATACGCACACCTGACCATCTACATTCACACCTGACCATCTATACTCAAACCTGACCATCTATACTCACACCTGACCATCTATATTCACACCTGACCATCTATACTCACACCTGACCATCTATACTCACACCTGACCATCGATATTCACACCTGACCGTCAATATTCACACCTGACCATCTATATTCACACCTGACAATCGATACTCACACCTGACCATCTATATTCACACCTGACCATCTATACTCACACCTGACAATCTATATTCACCCCTGACCATCGATACTCACACCTGACCATCTATACTCACTCCTGACCATCTATATTCACACCTGACCATCTATATTCACTCCTGACCATCTATACGCACACCTGACCATCTATATTCACTCCTGACCATCTATACGCACACCTGACCATCTACATTCACACCTGACCATCTATACTCAAACCTGACCATCTATACTCACACCTGACCATCTATATTCACACCTGACCATCTATACGCACACCTGACCATCTATATTCACACCTGACCATCTATACTCACACCTGACCATCGAAACTCACACCTGACCATCTATACTCACACCCGACCATCTATATTCACCCCTGACCATCTATAATCACCCCTGACCATCTATACTCACACCCAACCATCTATACTCACACCCGACCATCTATATTCACACCTGACCATCTATAATCACCCCTCACCATCTATACTCACACCCAACCATCTATACTCACACCCGACCATCTATATTCACACCTGACCATCTATAATCACCCCTGACCATCTATACTCACACCCAACCATCTATACTCACACCCGACCATCTATATTCACACCTGACCATCTATACTCACCCCTGACCATCTATAATCACCCCTGAACATCTATACTCACACCCAACCATCTATACTCACACCCTGACCATCTATATTCACACCTGACCATCTATACTCACACCTGACCATCTATATTCACACCTGACCATCTATACTCACACCTGAACATCTATAATCACACCTGACCATCTATATTCACACCTGACGATCTATACTCACACCTGACCATCTATATTCACCCCTGACCATCTATACTCACACCTGACCATCTATACTCACACCTGACCATCTATACTCACACCTGACCATCTATATTCACCCCTGACCATCTATACTAACACCTGACCATCTATATTCACACCTGACCATCTATACTCACACCTGACCATCTATACTCACACCTGACCATCTATATTCACACCTGACCATCTATACTCACACCTGACCATCTATACTCACACCTGACCATCTATATTCACCCCTGACCATCTATATTCACACCTGACCATCTATACTCACACCTGACCATCTATACTCACACCCGACCATCTATATTCACCCCTGACCATCTATAATCACCCCTGACCATCTATACTCACACCTGACCATCTATATTCACACCTGACCATCTATACTCACACCTGACCATCTATACTCACACCTGACCATCTATATTCACCCCTGACCATCTATATTCACACCTGACCATCTATACTCACACCTGACCATCTATATTCACACCTGACCATCTATATTCACACCTGACCATCTATACTCACACCTGACCATCTATACTCACACCTGACCATCTATATTCACACCTGACCATCTATATTGACACCTGACCATCTATACTCACACCTCAACATCTATACTCACACCTGACCATCTATATTCACACCTGACCATTTATATTCACCCCTGAACATCTATATTCACACCTGACCATCTATTTTCACCCCTGACCATCTATATTCACACCTGACCATCTATATTCACACCTGACCATCTGTACTGACACCTGACCATCTATACTCACACCTGACCATCTATATTCACCCCTGACCATCTATACTCACACCTGAACATCTATACACACGCCTGACCATCTATATTCACACCTGACCATCTATACTCACACCTGACCATCTATGTTCACACCTGACCATCTATATTCACGCCTGACCATCTATACTGACACCTGACCATCTATATTCACAACTGACCATCTATGTTCACACCTGACCATCTATATTCACACCTGACCATCTATGTTCACACCTGACCATCTATACTGACACCTGACCATCTATATTCACAAATGACCATCTATGTTCACACCTGACCATCTATACTCACACCTGACCATCTATACTTACACCTGAGCATCTATATTCACACCTGACCTTCGATACTCACACCTGACCATCTATATTCACACCTGACCATCTATACTCACGCCTGACCATCTATACTCACACCTGACCATCTATATTCACACCTGACCTTCTATATTCACACCTGACCATCTATATTCACACCTGACCATCTATAATCACACCTGACCATCTATACTCACACCCGACCATCTATATTCACAGCTGACCATCTATACTCACACCCGACCATCTATACTCACACCCGACCATCTATACTCACATCTGACCATCTATACTCACACCTGACCATCTATATTCACCCCTGACCATCTACACTCACACCTGACCATCTATATTCACCCCTGACCATCTATATTCACACCTGACCATCTATACTCACACCTGACCATCTATATTCACACCTGACCATCTGTATTCACACCTGACCTTCTATACTCACACCTGGCCATCTATATTCACACCTGACCATATATACTCACACCTGACCATCTATACTCACCCCTGACCATCTATATTCACACCTGACCATCTATATTCACACCGGAACATCTATACTCACACCTGACCATCTATACTCACACCTGACCATCTGTACTCACCCCTGACCATCTATATTCACACCTGACCATCTATACTCACCCCTGACCTTCTATACTCACACCTGACCATCTATACTCACACCTGACCATCTATATTCACACCTGACCACCTATACTCTCCCCTGATCATCTATACAAACACCTGACCATCTATACTCACACCTGACCATCTATATTCACACCTGACGATCTATACTCTCACCTGACCATCTATACTCACACCTGACCATCTATATTCACACCCGACCATCTATATTCACACCTGACCATCTCTACTCACACTCGACCATCTATATTCACCCCTGACCATCTACACTCACACGTGACCATCTATATTCACCCCTGACCATCTATATTCACACCTGACCATCTATATTCACACCTGACCATCTATACTCACACCTGACCATCTATATTCACACCTGACCATCTATACTCACACCTGACCATCTATACTCACACCTGACCATCTATATTCACACCTGACCATCTATATTCACACCTGACCATCTATATTCGCACCAGACCATCTATATTCACACCTGACCATCTATACTCACACCCGACCATCTATATTCAGACATGACCATCTATACTATAGATATATACTATACCATCTATACCATCTATACCATCTATACCATCTATACACCAAAGTTGGAGGTGTGGTAGATTGTGAGGAAGGGTGTCATAGTCTGCAGGGAGACTTAGATAGGTTGCAGAGCTGGGCCGAGAGGTGGCGGATGGAATTTAATGCGGAGAAGTGTGAGGTAATTCACTTTGGTAGGAGCAACAGATGTGTCGAGTATAGGGCTAACGGGAGGACTTTGAATAGTGTGGATGAACAGAGGGATCTAGGTGTGTGTGTACATAGATCCCTGAAAGTTGGGAATCAAGTAGATAAGGTTGTCAAGAAGGCGTACGGTGTCTTGGCGTTTATTGGTAGGGGGATTGAATTTAGGAGTCGCAGCGTCATGATGCAACTGTACACAACTCTGGTGCGGCCACACTTGGAGTACTGTGTGCAGTTCTGGTCCCCGCATTACAAGAAGGATGTGGAGGCGTTGGAGAGGGTGCAGAGGAGGTTTACTAGGATGTTGCCTGGTCTGGTGGGGAGGTCCTATGAGGAGAGACTGAGGGATCTAGGGTTGTTTTCGTTGGAAAGAAGGCGGCTAAGAGGGGATCTTATTGAAACATATAAGATGATTAGAGGTTTAGATAGGGTGGATAGTGATAGCCTTTTTCCTCGGATGGAGAAAGCTAGCACGAGGGGGCATGGCTTTAAATTAAGGGGGGGTAGCTACAGGACGGATGTCAGGGGTAGGTTCTTTACCCAGCGGGTGGTGGGGGATTGGAATGCCCTGCCTGCTGCAGTTGTAAATGCGTCTAGTTTGGGGGCGTTTAAGAGATCTCTGGATAGGTTTATGGACGAAAAGGGATTGGTATAGGCTAGTGGGTCATTGTTTTTGTAACTGGTCGGCGCAACATCGTGGGCCGACGGGCCTGTTCTGCGCTGTAATGTTCTATGTTCTATGTTCTATGTTCTATACTCACACCCGACCATCTATATTCACACCTGACCATCTTTATTCACCCCTGACCATCTATACTCACACCTGACCATCTATACTCACACCTGACCATCTATATTCACACCTGACCATCTATACTCACAGCTGACCATCTATACTCACACCTGACCATCTATATTCACACCTGACCATCTATACTCACAGCTGACCATCTATACTCACACCTGACCATCTATATTCACACCTGACCATCTATACTCACCCCTGACCATCTATATTCACACCTGACCATCTATACTCAAACCTGAACATCTATATTCACACCTGACCATCTATATACACATCTGACCATCTATATTCACACCTGAAAGTTGGGAATCAAGTAGATAAGGTTGTCAAGAAGGCGTACGGTGTCTTGGCGTTTATTGGTAGGGGGATTGAATTTAGGAGTCGCAGTGTAATGTTGCAACTGTACACTACTCTAGTGCGGCCGCACTTGGAGTACTGTGTGCAGTTCTGGTCCCCGCATTACAAGAAGGATGTGGAGGCGTTGGAGAGGGTGCAGAGGAGGTTTACTAGGATGTTGCCTGGTATGGTGGGGAGGTCCTATGAGGAGAGACTGAGGGATCTAGGGTTGTTTTCGTTGGGAAGAAGGCGGCTAAGAGGGGATCTTATTGAAACATATAAGATGATTAGGGGTTTAGATAGGGTGGATAGTGATAGCCTTTTTCCTCGGATGGAGAAAGCTAGCACGAGGGGGCATGACTTTAAATTAAGGGGGGGTAGCTACAGGACGGATGTCAGGGGTAGGTTCTTTACCCAGCGGGTGGTGAGGGATTGGAATGCCCTGCCTGCTGCAGTTGTAGATGCGTCTAGTTTGGGGGCGTTTAAGAGATCTCTGGATAGGTTTATGGACGAAAAGGGATTGGTATAGGCTAGTGGGTCATTGTTTTTGTAACTGGTCGGCGCAACATCGTGGGCCGAAGGGCCTGTTCTGCGCTGTAATGTTCTATGTTCTATGTTCTATGTTCTATGACCATCTATACTCACACCTGACCATCTATACTCACACCTGACCATCTATATTCACACCTGACCATCTATACTCACACCTGAGCATCTATATTCACGCCCGATCATCTATATTCATACCGGACCATCTATATTCACTCCTGACCATCTATACTCACACCTGAACATCTTTCTACACACCTGACCATCTGTACTCACACCTGACCACCTATATTCATCCCTGACCATCTATATTCACACCTGACCATCTATATTCACACCTGACCATCTATATTCACACCTCAACATCTATATTCACACCTGACCATCGAGACTCACAGCTGACCATCTATATTCACACCTGACCATCTATACTCACACCTGATCATCTATACTCACACCTGACCATCTATATTCACACCTGACCATCTATACTCACACCTGACCATCTATATTCACACCTGACCATCTATACTCACCCCTGACCATCTATACTCACACCTGACCATCTATATTCACCCCTGACCATCTATACTCACAACTGACCATCTATATTCACACCCAACCATTTATATTCACACCTGACCATCTATACTCACACCTGACCATCTCTATTCACACCTGACGATCTACATTCACAACTGACCATCTATACTCAGACGTGACCATCTATACTCACATCTGACCATCTATACACACCTGACCATGTATATTAACACATGACAAGCTATACTCACATCCTGACCATCTATATTCACACCTGACCATCTATACTCACACCCGACCATCTATATTCACATTGGACCATCTACCCTCACACCTGACCATCTATATTCACACCTGACCATCTATCCTCACACCAGACCATCTATAATCACACCTGACCATTTATACTCAAACCTGAACATCTATATTCACTCCTGACCATCTATACTCACCCCAGACCATCTATACTCACCCCTGACCATCTATATTCACACCTCACCATCTATATTCACACCTGACCATCTATATTCACACCTGACCATCTATATTCACACCTGTCCATCTATACTCACCCCTGACCATCTATACTCACACCTCACCATCTATATTCACACCTGACCATCTATATTCACATCTGACCATCTATATTCACACCAGACCATCTTTCTCCACACCGGACCATCTATATTCACACCCGACTATCAATATTCACCCCTGACCATCTATACTCAGAGCTGACCGTCTATATACACTCCTGACCAACTATACTCACACCTTACCATCTATACTCACCCCTGACCATCTATATTCACATCTGACCATCTATATTCACACCAGACCATCTTTCTCGACACCGGACCATCTATATTCACACCCGACTATCGATACTCACCCCTGACCATCTATACTCACAGCTGACCGTCTATATACACTCCTGACCAACTATACTCACACCTTACCGTCTGTACTCATACCTGACCATCTCTATTCACACCTGACCATCTAGGGGAAATTTTGTCCTGCCTGCATAACTCTCATACACATCTTGGCAGGCTAAAATGAGTTGTTCATCGCCAATCCACCTAACGTACACATCCTGGGACACTATGGGGCAATTTAGAGTGGCCAATCCACCTAACCTACACACCTTGGGACAGTAATGGTCTATTTAGCATGGTCAATCCACCTTAATGACACATCTCGGGACACTAAGGGGATTTTAACATGTCCAATTCTCCTCTCATCCACGTCTTGGGGTGCGAGAGGAAATTTAGCCTGGCCAATCCACCACTCGCACACATCTTGGGACATTTAATGGAATTTAGCATGGCCAATCTATGCCTTGGGACACTAAGGGGAATTTAGCATGGCGAATCTCTTACACTTCTTGGGACACTAAGGGCCAATCCACCTCACCTACACATCTTCAAACACTAAAGGAGCAATTTAGCACGGCCAATCCACATCTTGTACACATCTTGGGACACTAAGGGGATTTTAACATGCCCAATTCTCCTCTCATCTACATCTTGGGGCGCTAAAGGAAATTTAGCCTGGCCAATCCACCACTCGCACACATCTTGGGACATTAAGGGGAGAATTAGCTCGACCAATCCCTCTAAGTAAGACATCTTAGGACACTGGGGGGGAATCCACCTTACCTACACATCTTCAAACAAAAAGGGGTAATTTAACGCGGCCAATCCACATCTCGTACACATCTTGGAACTGTAAGAGGATATTTTGTACGGCCAATTCAGGGCTCGTAAATATCTTGGGAAACTAAGAGGCAACTTAGCCTGACCAATCCACATCTCATACACATCTTGGGACACTAAGGGCCAATCCACCAATCCTCCACATTTTGGGACACTCAGAGGCAATTTAGCCTGGCCAATTCACCGAACATACATATCTTGGAACATTAAGGGGATTTTAACATGTCTAATTCTCCACTCATCCACATCTCAGGACGCTAAAGTTAATTTAGCCTGGCCAATCAACCTAACCCGCACATCTTTGGACTGTGGGAGGAAACCACAGCACCCGGAGGAAACCCACGCAGACACGAGGAGAATGTGCAAACTTCACACAGACTGTGACCTGAGCTGGGAATCGAACCTGGGTCACTGGAGCTGTGAAGAATCAGTGCTACCCACTGTGCTGCCATGTCGCTGTTGAGTTTGTTGGTATTTTTCCATGTTGTAATTGTTGTTGGATTTGTTGGTGTATTCCAATGTTGAGGTTGTTGTTGGATTTATTGGTGTATTTCAATGTTGAAGTTGTTGTTGGATTTGTTGGTGTTTTTTCAATGTTGAAGTTGTTGTTGGATTTGTTGGTGTTTATTCAATGTTGAGGTTGTTGTTGGATTTGTTCATATTTTTCAAGTTGTGGTTGTTGTTGGATTTGTTGGTGTTTTTCACCATTGTGTTGGTTGTTGAATCTGTTGGCATTTTTCAATGCTGAGGTTGTTGTTGGATTTGTTGGTGTTTTTTCAATGTTGAGGTTGTTGTTAAATTTGTTGGTGTTTTTCACCGTTGTTGCTGTTGTTAAAATTGTGTTTTTCAATGTTGATGGTGTTGGATTTGCTCGTTTTTTTAATGTAGTGGTTGTTCTTGGAATTGTTAGTGTTTTTCACTGTCATGGTTGCTGTTCAATATGTTCGTGTTTTCAATGTTGAGGTTTTTGTTGGATTTGTTGGTGTTTTTCAGTGTTGTCGTGGTTGTTGGATGTGTTGTTTTTTCAATGTCGAGGTTGTTGTTGAATTTGTTGGTGTGTTTCAATGTTGAGGTTGTTGTTGAATTTGTTGGTGTCTTTCACCACTGTGGTTGTTGTTGAAATTGTTTGTGTTTTTCAATGTTGATGTTGTTGGTGTTTTTTTCAGTGTGGAGGTTGATGTTGGAATTGTTAGTGTTTTTCACTGTTATAGTTGTTGTTGAATTTGCTGGTGGTTTCAATGTTGAGGTTGTTGTTGGATTTGTTGGTGTTTTTCAATGTTGATGTTGTTGTTAGATTTGTTGGAGTTTTTCAATGTTGATGTTGTTGGATTTGTTGCTTTGTTTTCAATGTAGAAGTTATTGTTGGAATTGTTAATGTTTTTCACTGTTCTGGTTGTTGTTGAATTTGTTTGTGTTTCTCAATGTTGTGGCTCTTGTTGGATTTGTTGGTGTTTTTCACTGTTGTAGTTGTTGTTGGATTTGTTGGTGTTTTTGTTAATGTTGAGATTGTTGTTGGATTTGTTGGTGTTTTTGTTCATGTTGAGGTTGTTGTTGGATTTGTTGGTGTTTTTTAATGTTGAGGTTGTTTTTGGACTTGGTGCGTTTTAATGTTGATGTTGTTGTTGGATTTGTTGGTGTTTTTCAATGTTGAAGTTGTTGTTGGATTTGTTGGTGTTTTTTAATGTTGAGGTTGTTGTTGGGTTTGTTGGTGTTTTTTAATGTTGAGGTTGTTGTTGGGTTTGTTGGTGTTTTTTAATGTTGAGGTTGTGTGGGTTTTCTCCGGGTGCTCCGGTTTCCTCCCATACCCCAAAAATGTGCTCTTAGGCTGATTGGTGCAACATATTGTCCCTAAATTAGTCTTCCCTCAATCTTCCCCAATAGGTGTAGACAAAGGTCATGGGTAGAGGAGGGCAGTCATAATGTTAAAATGGAGGCGGGGGCTCGTTGGGCCGAAGGGCCTGTTTCCCGGGCTGTGTTGTTCTTTGTTCTTTGTAACCTCAACATTGAAAAGCACCAACAAATCCAACAACAACCTCAACATTGAAAAGCACCAACAACAACCTCAAAATTAAAAACACCAACAAATCCAACAACAACCTGAGAATGAAAAAAATTCTAACAACCTAAAAATTGAAAAAAAAAACCCAACAAGTTCAACAAGAACCTCAACAGCAAAGAACAGCAACAATCCAACAACAACTTCAACATTGAAAAACACCAACAAATGCAACAACAGCCTCAACAACACAGAACAGCAACACTCCAACAACAACCTCAACATTGAAAAACATCAACAAATCCAACAAAAACCTGAGAAAGAAATAAACACCAATATTTCCACCAACCAAAAAATTAAATACAAAACAAATTCAGCAACAATCTCAGATTTGAAAACCATCAACAATTTCAACAACAACAACTGCAAAAAAAAACCCAACCACAAACTCAAAATTGAAAAACACCAACAAGACCCAGACTGAGAGACCCAGAGACACAGACACTCAGAGACACAGAGACACCGAGACACCGAGACTCAGAGACCCAGAGACACAGAGACCCAGAGACACAGACACTCAGAGACACAGAGACACCAAGACACCGAGACACAGACACTCAGAGACAGAGAGACACCGAGACACCCAGACACCGAAACACTCAGAGACAGAGAGACGCAGCGACACAGTGACTCAGAGACTCAGAGACACAGGGACACAGAGATTCAAAGACTCAGGGACACAGGGACACAGAGACACAGGGACACAGAGACACAGGGACTCGGAGACACAAAGTTTCTGAGACAAGGAGGCACAGGTACACACAGACTGCAGGAATCAGAGACACAGAGACTCAGAGAACGAGGGAAACTGAGACACCGAGACCTGAGACTCAGAGACACAGAGACACCGAGACACAGAGACACAGAGACTCTGAGACACAGTGACACAGAGATTCAAAGACTCAGAGACTCAGAGACACAGCGACTGAGAGACTCAGAGATTCAAAGACACAGAAACACAGGGACACAGAGACACCGAGACTTGGAGACACAAAGTTTCAGAGACAAGAAGGTGCAGGAACACAGAGACTGCGGAACACAGAGACACAGAGACTCAGAGACACCAAGACTCTGAGACACAGAGACTCAGAATCACTGAGACTCAGAGACTCAGAGACACAGAGACTCAGAGACACCGAGAATCAGAGACTCAGAGACACGGAGTCTCAGAGACTCAGAGACACCGAGACACAGAGACTCAGAGACACAGAGTCTCAGAGACACCGGGTCACCGAGACTCAGAGACTCAGAGACACAGAGACACAGAGTCTCAGAGACGAAGAGACACATGGACACAGGGACACAGAGCCTCATAGAGCAAGAGAAACAGAGACACTGAGACTCACAGACTCACAGGCGCACAGACTCAGACACACCAGGACACGAGACGCAGAGACACGGAGACACGGAGACACCGAGACTCAGAGACACCGAGACTCAGACACTCAGAGACACAGACTCAGAGGCACAGAGACAGACACAGAGACACAGAGATTCAGAGACACAGAGAACATAAGAACATAAGAAATAGGAGCAGGAGTCGGCCATCTAGCCCTTCGAGCCTGCCCCGCCATTCAATAAGATCATGGCTGATCTGTCGTGGCTCAGTTCCACATTCCCGCCCTCTCCCCATAACCCTTAATCCCCTCTCTTATCAAAAACCCATCAACCCGTGACTTAAATATATTTAGTGAGGCAGCCTCCACCACTTCAACGGGCAGAGAATTCCAGAGATTCACCACCCTTTGAGTGAAGAAGTTCCTCCTCAACTCCGTTCTAAACCGCCCCCCCTTTATCTTGAGGCTGTGCCCCCTAGTCCTACTGTCCTTTCTGAGTGGGAAGAGTCTCTCCACCTCTATCCTATCCATCCCATTCATCATCTTATACGTCTCAATGAGATCTCCCCTCATTCTTCTAAACTCTAATGAGTACAAGCCTAGTTTATTCAGCCTCTCCTCATAGCTCAATCCCCTCAACTCCGGTATCAGCCTAGTAAACCTCCTCTGCACTCCCTCCAAGGCCAAAATATCCTTGCGTAAGTACGGCAACCAAAACTGCACACAGTACTCCAGCTGCGGCCTCACCAATGCCCTATACAGCTGCAGCAAGACCTCCCTACTTTTATATTCAATCCCCCTCGCTATGAAGGCCAGCATCCCATTCGCCTTCCTGACCACCTGCTGCACCTGCAAGCTGGGTTTTTGCGACTCATGCACAAGGACCCCGAGGTCCCTCTGCACCGTCGCCTGCTGCACTCTCTCTCTCTCTGTCTCTCTCTCTCTCTGCCTCTCTCTCTCACTCACTCTGTCTCTCTCTCTGTCCCTCTCTCTCTGTCTCTCTCTCTGTCCTTCTCTCTCTCTCACTCTGTCTCTCTCTCTATCTCTCTCCTTGTCACTGTCTCTCTCTCTCTCTGTCTCTCTCTGTCTTTCCCTGACTCTGTCTCTGTCTGTCTCTCTCTCACTCTGTCTCTCTCTCTATCTCTCTCCTTGTCTCTGTCTCTCTCTCTCTCTGTCTCTCTCTGTCTCTGTCTCTTTCTCTGTCACTCTCTGTGTCTCTCGCTCTGTCTGATTCTGCCTCACAGTCACTCTCTCTCACTCCTCGTCTCAGTCTCTCTCTCCCTGTCTCTCTCACTCTCTCGGTCTCTGTCTGTCTCCCTGTCTCTCTCTTTCTCACACTCTCTCTCTGTCTCTCACTCACTTTCTCTCTCTCTCTCCCTCTGTCTATCTCCCTCTCTCTCTGTCTCTCTCATTTTGTCTCTCTCACTCTGTCTCTCTGTCTCGCACTCTCTGGCTCTCTCCCTCTCCCACACACACACTGTCTCTCTCTCTCTCTCTCTCTGTCCCTCTCTCTCTCTCTCTCTTGCCCACTCTGTCTCACTCTCTCTCTGTCTCTCTCTCTTTCAGTCTCTCTGTCTCTCTCTGTCTCACTCTTTGTCAGTGTCTCTGTCTCACTGTCTCTCTCTCTCTCTGTCTCACTGTCACTCTCTCTCTCCTTGTATCTGTCTCTCTTTCCCTCTGACTCTCTCTGTCTCTCTCTCTCTCAATCTCTGTGTCTCTCGCTCTGTCTGTCTCTATCCCTCTGTAACTCTCTCTCACTCCTTGCCTCTGTCTCTCTCTCTCTCCCTCTGTGTTTCTCTCCTTCACTCTCTCTCTCTCACTCTGTCTCTCTCTCACTGTCTCTCTGTCTCTCTCTGTCTCTCTCCCTCTCTCTCTCTCACTCTGTCTCTCCCTCTCTCTGCCTGTCTCTCTGTCACTCTCTCTCTCCTTGCCTCTGTCTCTCTCTCTCCCTCTCTGTGTCTCTCTGTCTCCCTTTCTCGCCCTCTCCCTCTCTCTCTCTATCTCTCTCTATCTCTGTCTCTCTCTGTCTCTCTCCCTGTCTCTCTCTCTCTGTCTATCACTCTCTCTCACTCTCTGTGTCTCTTGATCCGTGTATCTATCTCAGTGTCACTCCCTCTCACTCCTTGTCTCTGTCTCACTCTCCCTCTGTGTCTCTCTCAGTCTCTCTTTGTCTCTCTCTCGCTCTCTCCCTCTCTCTCCCTGTCTCTCTCCCTCTCTCTCCCTGTCTCTCTCTGTCTCTCTCCCTGCCGCCCTGTGTCTCTCTCACTCTCTGTCTCCATCCCTCTCACTCTCTCTCCCTCTCTCTCACTCTCTGTCTCTCTCCCTCACTCTCTGTCTCTCTCTCTCTCTCTCTCTCTCTGTCTCTCTCTCTCTCTCACTGTCACTGTCTCTCTCTCTCTGTCCCTGTCTCTCTCAAGGTCTCTCTCTCTCTCTCTCTGACTCTGTCTCTCTCTCTCTCATTCTCTCTCTCTCTCTCTCTCAATCTCTCTGTGTCTCACTTTCTCTCAGTCACTCTCTCTGTCTCTGTCTCTCTGTCTCTCTCTCTCTCTCTGTCTCCCTCTCTCTCTATCATTCTCTCTCACTCTTTGTCTCTGTCTCTCTCTCCCTCTGTCTCTCTCGGTTTCTCTCAGTCTCTCTCTGGCTCTATGTCTTTCTCTCTGTCTCTCTCTCATACACTCTCTGTGTCTCTCGCTCTGTCTGACTCTGTCTCTCTGTCACTCTCTCTCACTCCTTGTCTCTGTCTCTCTCTCGCTCTGTCTCTCTTTCTCTCTGTGTCTCTGTCTCTCTCTGTCTCTCTCTC
>NW_027650388.1:25000-40000 GCF_965287045.1 Carcharhinus amblyrhynchos
TCGCCCTCTCTCTCTCCCACTGTCTCTTCCTCTGTCACTCTGTCTCTGTCACTCAGTCTCTCTCACTCTCTGTCTCTCTCTTTCTCTCTCGCTCTGTCTCTTACTCTCTCACTCTCTGTCTCTATCACTATCTCTCTCTCAGTCTCTCCCTCTCTCACTCTGTCTCTCTCTCTCACTCTGTCTCTCTCTCTCTCACTCTGTCTCTCTCTCTCTCTCACTCTGTCTCCCTCTCTGTCTCTCTTTCTCTCTCCCTCTGTCTGTCTCTCTCTCTCTCGCTGTCTGTCTCTCTCTCTGTCTCTGTCACTCTGTTCTCTCACTCTGTCTCTCTCTCTCTCTGTCTTTGTCTCTCCCTCTCTCTCTCTGCCTCTCTCTCTGTCTCTCTCTGTCTCTATCCCACTCACTCTCTCTCTCCCTCTCTCACTCCCTCTCCGTCTCTCTCACTCTCCGTCTCTCTCTCACTCTCTCTGTCTCTCTCTCTCACTCACTCTCTCACCCTCTCTGTCTCTCTCTCTCTGTCTTACTGTCTCTCCCTCTCTCACTCTCTCTGTCTCTCTCGCTCACTCTCTGACTCTCACTCTCTCTCTGTCTCTCACTCTCTCTGTCTGTCTGTCTCTCTCACTCTCTCTGTCTCTCTCTCTCTGTCTTGCTGTCTCTCTCACTCAGTCTCTCTCTCTCTGAATCTCTCTCTCTCTCGCTCTGTCTCTTACTCTGTCTCTCTCTCTCTCTCTGTATCACTCTCTCTCTATCTCTCACTCTGTATCTCTCTCACTCTGTGCCTCTCTCTCAGTCTCTCTCTCTGTCTCTCTCTCTCTCACTCTGTCTCTCTCTGTCTCTGTCACACTCTCTATCGCTCTCACTCTCTCTCTCACTCTCTCACTCTCTGTCTCTCTCTCTCTCGCTCTGTCTTTCTCTCTCACTCTCCGTCTCTCTCTCACTCTCTCTGTCTCTCTCTCACTCACTCTCTCACCCTCTCTGTCTCTCTCTCTCTGTCTTACTGTCTCTCCCTCTCTCACTCTCTCTGTCTCTCTCGCTCACTCTCTGACTCTCACTCTCTCTGTCTCTCACTCTGTCTGTCTGTCTGTCTCTCTCACTCTTTCTGTCTCTCTCTCTCTCTGTCTTGCTGTCTCTCTCACTCAGTCTCTCTCTCTCTGAATCTCTCTCTCTCTCTCGCTCTGTCTCTTATTCTCTCTCTCTCTCTCTGTATCACTCTCTCTCTATCTCTCACTCTGTATCTGTCTCACTCTGTGCCTCTCTCTCAGTCTCTCTCTGTCTCTCTCTCTCGCTCTGTCTCTCTTTCTCTCTCCCTCTGTCTCTTTCTCTCTCTCTCTCTCTCTCCCTGTCTCTCTCTCTCTCACACACTCTGTCTCTCACTAACTCAATCTGCCACTCTCCCTCTGTCTCTCTTTCTCTCTCGCTCTGTCTCTCTCTCTCTCTCTCTCTCGCTGTCTCTCTCTCTCTCTCTATCACTCTGTCTCTCTCACTCTGTCTCACTCTCTCTGTCTTTGTCTCTCTATCTCTCTCAGTCTGTCTCTGCCTCTCTCTCTGCCACTCTCTCTGTCTCCCTCACTGTCTCTCTCTCTCTCTGCTCTCTGTCTGTTCTCTCTCTTTTTCTCTCTCTGTCTCTCTCTCTCTCACTCTCTCTGCCTCTCTGTCTGTCTCTCTCTTTTTCTCTCCCTCTATCTCCCTCTCTCTCTGACTCTCTGTCTCACTCTGTTTCTTTCTCTTTCTCTGTCAATCTCTCTGTCTCTCTCACTCTGTCACTCTCTCTCTCTCTGACTCTCTCTGTCTCTGTCTCTCTCTCTGTCTCTGTCTCTCTGTCTGTTTTTCTCTCTGTCTCTCTCTCTCCCTCACTCTCTCTGTCTCTCTCTCTCTCTGTCTCTCTCTCTCTGTCTCTCTCTCTCTCTGTCTCTCTCTCTCACTCTCTCTGCCTGTCTGTCTCTTTCACTCTCTCTGTCTCCCTATCTCTGACTCTGTCTCTCTCAGGCTCTCACTCTCTGTCTCTCTCTCTCACACTCTCTCTGTCTCTGTCTCTCTCACTTGCCTGTCTGTCTCTCTCAGTTTCTCACTCTGTCTCTCACTCTGCCTCTCTTTCTCTCTCCCTCTGTCTCTTTGACTCTCTGTCTCTCTCTCTCTCTGTTTCTCTCTCTGTCTCTGTCTCTCCCTCTGTCTCTCTCTCTGTCTCACTGCCCCTCTGTCTCTCTTTCTCTCCCTCTGTTCTCTCCCCCTGTTCTCTCTCTCTCTGCCTCTCTCTCTCTCCCTCACTCTCTGTCTGTCTCTCTCTTTCTCTGTCTCTCTCTCTCTCTCTCTCACTCTGTCCACTACCTCTCTCTCTGTCTGTCTCTATGTCACTCTCTCTCCTTGTCTCTGTCTCTCTCTCTCTCTCTGTCTCTCTCACTCCCTCTCTCTCTGGCTCTCCCACTCTCTCTCCCCCCCTCTGAGTCTCTCACTCTCTGTCTCTCTATCTCTCTCCTTGTCTCTCTCTCTCTCTGTCTCACTCTTTGTCTCTCTGTCTCTCTCTCTCTATCTCTCTCTCCCTCTGTCTCTCTCTCTCTGTCTCTCTCTCTCACTCTCTCTGTCACTCTCTCTCTCTGTCTCTCTCTCTCTCTCACTGTCTCTCTCTCTATCTCTTTCTCTCTCTCTCACTCTCCGTCTCTCTCTCACTCTCTCTGTCTCTCTCTGCTTCTCACTCTGCCTCTGTCTCTCTCTCTCTCCCACTCTGTCTATCTCTCTCTCACTCTCTCTGTCTCACTGTCTCTCTCTCTCTCTCTCTCCCCCCTCGGCTTCTCTGTCTGTCTCTCTTTCACTCTCTCTCTGTCTCTCCCTTTCACAATCTCTGCTTCTCTGTCTCCCTCTTTCTCTCTCCCTCTGTGTCCCTCTGTCTCTGACTCTCTCTCTCTCTGTTTCTCTTGCTATCTCTGTCAGTCCCTCTGTCTCTCTCTCTCTGTCTCACTCCCCCTCTGTCTCTCCCTCTCTCCCTCTGTTCTCTCCCCCTGTTCTCTCTCTCGCTGACTCTCTCTCCCTCTGCCTCTTTCTCTCCCTCACTCTCTCTCTGTCTCTGTCTCTCTCTCTCTGTCTCTCTCTCTCAATCTCTCCTCCCTGTCTCTCTCTCTCACTGTCTCTGTCTCTCTCTTTCTCTGTCTCTCTCTCTCCCACTCTCTCTGTCTGTCTGTCTCTCTCTCCTTGTCTCTGTCTCTGTCTCTCTGTCCGTCTCTCTCTCTCCCCCTCTCTCTCTGTCTCTCCCTCTCTCTCTCCCTCTCTCTCTTACTTTCTTTCTCTCCCTCTCTCTCTCCCTCTCTCTCTTACTAAGAGGGGATCTTATTGAAACATATAAGATGATTAGAGGTTTAGATAGGGTGGATAGTGATAGCCTTTTTCCTCGGATGGAGAAAGCTAGCACGAGGGGGCATGGCTTTAAATTAAGGGGGGGTAGCTACAGGACGGATGTCAGGGGTAGGTTCTTTACCCAGCGGGTGGTGAGGGATTGGAATGCCCTGCCTGCTGCAGTTGTAAATGCGTCTAGTTTGGGGGCGTTTAAGAGATCTCTGGATAGGTTTATGGACGAAAAGGGATTGGTATAGGCTAGTGGGTCATTGTTTTTGTAACTGGTCGGCGCAACATCGTGGGCCGAAGGGCCTGTTCTGCGCTGTAATGTTCTATGTTCTATGTTCTATGTTCTATGTTCTACTCTCTTTCTCTCACTCTCTCTCTCACTCTCTCTATCTCTCTCGCTCTGGCTCTCCCTGTTTCTCTCTCTCCCTCAGTCTCTCTGTCTCTCTCTGCCTCTCTCCCTCACTCTGTCTGTCTCTCACTCTTTGTCTCTCTCACTCTCTGCTTCTCTCTCTCTCACTCTCTGTCTCTGTCTCTCTCTCTCTCTCTGTCTCTCACTCTCTGTCTGTCTGTCTCTCTCACTCTGTCTGTCTCTGCCTCTCTGACACTGTCTCTCCCTCGCTCTCACTCTCTGTCTCTCTCTCTCACTCTCTCTCTCGTCTCTGTCTGTCTGTCTGTCTCTCTCTCTCGGTCTCTCTCTCTATCCCCCATCACTATCAGTGTCCCTCGTTCTGTCTGTCTGTCTCTCTGTCTTTCTCTGTCTCTGTCTCTCAGTATGTCTTTCTTTCTGTCTCTCTCTCCCTCTGTCACTCTGGCCCCTCTCTCTCTCTCTCTGACTCTCTCAATCTCTCACTCTGTCTCTCCCTCTGTTAATCTCTCACTCTCCCTGTCTCTCTCTCTGTCTGTCTCTCTCATTCTGTCTCTCTGTCTCTCTCTGTCTCTTACTGTGTCTCTCACTCTGTCTCTGTCTCTCTCTCTCCCTCTGTCTATCTCACACTGTCTCTCTCTCTGTCTCTCTCTCTCCCTCACTCTCTCTCTGTCTCACTCTCTCTCTATCTCTGTCTCTCTCCCTCACTCTCTATCTCTCTCATTCATTTCTCACTTTGTCTCACTCTCTGTTTCTCTGTCTTTGTCTCTCTCTCTCACTCTGTCTCTCGCTCTGTGTCTCTCACTCTGTCTCTGTCTCTCTCTATGGCTCTGTCTCTCTCTCTTCTCCCACTCTGTCTCCCTCTCTCTCTCTGACTCTCTGTCTCTCTCTGTTTTTCGCTCTCCCTCTGCCTCTCTCACTCTGCCTCTCTCTTTCTGTCCCTATCACTCTCTGTCTCCCTCTCTCTATCTCTCTCTCACTCTCTCTCTCACTGTCTCTCTCTCTGTCTCTATCACTCTCTCTCTCTCTTAATCTCTCTGTCTCTCTCATCCTCTCTCCCTCTGTCTCTCGCTCTCTCTGTCACTGCCTCCCTGTCACTCTCTCTCTCTCCTTGTCACTGGCTCTCTGCCTCCCCCTCTCTGTCTCTCTCTCCCTCTCTGTCACTCTCTCTCTGTATGTTACTGTCTCTCTCTGTCTCTCTCTCGCTCTCTGTCTCCCTTTCTCTCTCTCTATGTCTCTCTCTCAGTCTGTCTGTCTCTCTCTCTGTCACTCTCTCTCACTCTCTCTCTTCCTCTGTCTCTCTCGCTCTCACTTTGTCTCTCTCTCTCCCTCTGACTCTCTCTCTCTGTCTCTCTCTGTCTGTCTGTCTCTCTCTCTCTCTGTCTTTGCCTCTCTCTCTCTCTGCATCTCTCCCTCTCTGTCTCTGTCTCCCGGTCACTCTCTCCCTCTCCTTGTCTCTCTCTCTTTGTCTCTCTCCCTCTCTGTCTCTCTGCCTCAATGTCTCTATCTCACTGTCTCTCTGTCTCTCTCTCTATCTCTCACCCTCACTGTCTCTTACTCTCTCTCTCTCTCTGCCTCTCTCTCACTCTATGTCTCTCTCTGTCTCTCTTTCTAAGTCTATCTCACTCTCTGTCAATCTCTCAGTCTGTCTTTGTCTCTGTCTCTGCCTCTCTGTCACTCTCTCTCTGTCCTTCTCTCTGTCTCTCTCTCCCTCTGTCTCTCCCTCTCTGTCTGTCTGTCTCTCTCTCTTTCTTTCTCTCTCTCTGTCTCTCTCTCTCACTCAGACTCTCTCTCTTTCTCTCTCTCTCACTCTCTGTCTCTCTCTCTCTCTCTGTCTGACTCTCTCTCTCTGTGTGTCTCTCTCTCTCTCTCAGTCTGGCTGTCTCTCTCTCTCTCTCTCTCAATCTCTCACTTTCTGTGTCTCTCTCTCTGTCTCACACACACTCTCTCTCTCTCCCCCTCATCTTTCTCACTGTCTCCCGCTCTCTCTGTCTCTCTGTTACTCTCTCTCTCCTTGTCTCTGTCTCTCTCTCCCTCTGTATCTCTCTCTCTGCCTCTCTGTCTCTCACTCAGTCTCTCTCACTCTTGCTGTCTCTCTCTCTCTCTCCCTCATATCTCTCTCTGTCTCTCGCTCTGTCTGTCTCTGTCTCTCTGTTTCTCTCTCTCTCTGCCTCTCTCGCTGTCTCTCTCTCTCCCTCTCTGTCTCTCTCTCTCTATCTATCTCTCTCTGCCTCTCTCTCCCTCTCTCTCACTGTCTTTCTCTCAGTCTCTCTCGCTGTCTCTCTCTCTCCCTCTCTGTCTCTCTCTCTATCTATCTCTCTCTGTTTCTCTCTCACTGTGTCTCCCTCTCTATCTCTCTCTGTCTCTCTCTCTCCCCCTGTCTCTCTCTCTCAGTCTGTCTTTGTCTCTGTCTCTGCCGCTCTCTCTCTCTGTCTCTCTGTTTTCCCAACCCTCTCTCCGTCTGTCTCTCTTTCCCTCACTCTGTCTCTCCCTCTGTTAATCTCTCACTCTCTCTATCTCTGTCTCTCACTCTGTCTGTCTGTCTCTCTCTCTCCCTCTGTCTCCCTCTCTCTCTGACTCTGTGTCTCTCTCTGTTTTTCTCTCACTCTCTCTCTGTCTCTCTCTCTCTGTCTCTTTCTCCCTCTCTCTCCCTCTGTTCTCCCTCTGTTCTGGGCGCCGCACCTGCGCAAGGATATTTTGGCCTTGGAGGGAGTGCAGAGGAGGTTTACTAGGCTGATGCTGGAGTTGAGGGGGTTGAGCTATGAGGAGAGGCTGAATAAACTAGGCTTGTACTCATTAGAGTTTAGAAGAATGAGGGGAGATCTCATTGAGACGTATAAGATGATGAATGGGATGGATAGGATAGAGGTGGAGAGACTCTTCCCGCTCAGAAAGGACAGTAGGACTAGGGGGCACAGCCTCAAGATAAAGGGGAGGCGGTTTAGAACGGAGTTGAGGAGGAACTTCTTCACTCAAAGGGTGGTGAATCTCTGGAATTCTCTGCCCGTTGAAGTGGTGGAGGCTGCCTCGCTAAATATTTTTAAGACGCGGGTTGATGGGTTTTTGATAAGAGAGGGGATTAAGGGTTATGGGGAGAGGGCGGGAATGTGGAACTGAGACACGACAGATCAGCCATGATCTTATTGAATGGCGGGGCAGGCTCGAAGGGCCAGATGGCCTACACCTGCTCCTATTTCTTATGTTCTTATGTTCTCTCTCTCGCTGTCTCTCTCTCTCTCTCTCTGACCCCCCTCTTTCTCTATCTCTCTCTGTCTGAATGTCTCTCTGTCTCTCTCTCTGTCTCTCAATCTCTTTCTCTCTCACTCTCTCTGACCCTCTCTCTCTCCCTCATCTATCTCTCTGTCTCTTGCTCTCTCTGTCTCTGTCTCTCTGTTACTCTCTCTCTCTCCCTCTGTCTCTATCTCTGTCTGTCTCTCTCTCTCTCTCTGTCTCTCTCGCTCTCTGTCTCTCCCTCTCTGTCTCTCTCTCTCTCCGTCTGGCTCTCTGTCTCTCAGTCTGTCTCACTCGTTCTCCCTCTCTCTGTCTCTATGCTTCTCTCTCTATCTCACTCTCTGTCTCTCTCTCTCTCTGTCTGTCTCTCCCACTCTCTCGTGTCTCTCTCTCTCCCTTTGTATTTCTCACTGTCTCTCTCTCTCTCTCTCCCTCTGTCTCTCTCTCTCAGTCTGTCTTTCTCTCTGTCACTCTCTCTCTCTGTCACTCTGTTTTCCCTTTTCTCTCTCCTTCTGTCTCCCTCTCTCTCTGACACTCTGTCTCTCTTTGTTTCTCTCTTTCTCTCTGGTCTCTCTCCCTCTCTGTCTCTGTCTCTCTCTCCCTCTCTATCTCTCTCTCTCTCACTCCGTCTCTCTCTCTCTCTCTGACCCCCCATCTCTCTCTATCCCTCTCTGTCTCTCTCTGTCTCTCTCTCTCTGTCTGTTTCTCTCTCTGTCTCTCTCTTCCTCACTCTGGCTCTCTCTCACTCTCTCTGTCTCTGTCTCTCTTTCTCGTCTCTCTCTCTCTCACTCTGTATGTCTCTCACACTGTCTCTCTCTCTCAGTCTCTCTCTCTATAACTCACTCTGTCTCTCTCTCTCTGTCTCTCTGTATCTCTCTGTCTGTCTCTGTCTGTCTCTCTCTCCCCCGTCTCTCTCTCTGTCTCTCTCTCTATCTCTGTCTATCTCTCTCCTCTCTGTCTCTCTCTCACTGTCTCTGTCTCTCTCTCTCTCTGTCTCTCTCTCTCTGTCTCTCTGTCTCTCTCTCTATCTCTCTATGTCTCTCTCACCCTCTGTGTCTCTCAATGTCTCTCTCTCTCAACCTCTCTCTGTCTCTCTCTCTCCCTCTGTCTATCTCTCTCTCTCTCTCTCTCAGTCCGTCTTTCTCTCTGTCTCTCTGTCTGTCACTGTGTTTTCCCCTCTCTCTCTCCCTCTGCCTCTCTCTCCCTCACTCTGTCTCTCTCTGTAAATCTCTCACTCTCTGTCTCTAACTCTCTCTCTCTCCATCTGCCTCCCTCTCTCTCTGACTCTCTGTCTCTCTCTCTCTCTCTCTCCGTCTCTGTCTCTCTCTCTCCCTCTGTTCTCTCTCTCGCTGTCTCTCTCCCTCACTCTACATCTCTCTCACTCTATCTCTCACTCTGTCTCTCACTCTGCCTCTGTCTCTCTCTCTCTGTCTCTCTCTCTCACTCAGTCTCTCTCTCTAACTGTGTCTCTCTCTCTTTCCCTCTGTCACTCTCTCTGTCTCTCTGTCTGTCTCTCTCTTTCTCTACCACTCTGTCTCTCGCTCTGTCTCTCACTCACTCCCTAACTCTTTGTCTCTCACTCTCTGTCTATCTCACTTTCTCTGTCTCTCATCTGTATGTCTCTCACTCTGTCTCTCTCTCTCTCTCTGTCTCTCTCTCTCTCAGTCTCTCTCTCTCTCTTTCTCACTCTCTCTCTGTCTTTCTCCCTCTCTCTGGCTCTCTCTGTTTGTCTCTCTCTCCGTCTCTCTCTGTCTCTCTGTATCTCTGTCTCTCTCCATCTCTCTCCTCTCTCTCTCTCTCTCTCAC
Organism: Carcharhinus amblyrhynchos; assembly: GCF_965287045.1. NCBI lineage: Eukaryota > Metazoa > Chordata > Chondrichthyes > Carcharhiniformes > Carcharhinidae > Carcharhinus > Carcharhinus amblyrhynchos. The sequence goes on from NW_027650388.1 coordinate 33,732, forward strand.
TCTCTCTCCCTTTCACTCTCTGTGCCTCTCTGTCTGTCTCTGTCTCTCTGTCACTCTCTCTCACTCCTTGGCTCTGTCTCTATCTGACTCTGTGTCTCTCTCTGTCTCTGTCTCTCTCTCGCTCTGTCTCTCTCTCTGTCTCTGCCTCTCTCTCTCTCTGTCTCTCTTACTCTGTCTCTCTCTCACTGTCCCTCTCTCTCTCTCCCTCGGTCACTCTCTCTGTCTCTCTCTCTATCTCTCTCCTCTCTGTCTCTCTCTCTCTCACTGTCTCTGTCTCTCTCTCTCTCTCACTGTCTCTGTCTCTCTCTCTCTCTCACTGTCTCTGTCTCTCTCTCTCTATCACTATCTCTCTGTGTCTTTCTCTCTCCCTCTGCCTCTCGCAATGTCTCTCTCTCTCTTCCTCTCTCTGTCTCTCCCCCGTCTCTCGCTCTGTCTCTCACTCTCTCTCTCACTCTCTGTCTCTCACTCTCTCTCCCTATCTCTCTCACTCAGTCTCTCTCTCTGGCTCTCTTTGTCTCTCTGTATCTCACTGTGTGTCTCTGTCTCTCTCTCTCTCTGTCTCTCTCTCTCCCTCTGTCTCTCTCTCTCTCTCTGTCTCTGTCTCTGCCTCTCTCTCTCTATCACTATCTCTCTGTGTCTCTCTCTCTCCCTCTGTCTCTCGCAATGTCTCTCTCTCTCTTCCTCTCTCTGTCTCTCTCCCTCTCTCTGTCTCTCTCTCTATCTCTCTCCTCTCTGTCTCTCTCTCTCTGTCTCTCTCTCCTCTCTGTCTCTCTCTCTCTCACTGTCTCTGTCTCTCTCTCTCTCTCACTGTCTCTGTCTCTCTCTCTCTATCACTATCTCTCTGTGTCTTTCTCTCTCCCTCTGCCTCTCGCAATGTCTCTCTCTCTCTTCCTCTCTCTGTCTCTCTCTCTATCTCTCTATCTCTCTCTGCTTCAATCTCTCTCCCTCTGTCTCTCTCTCCCTCTGTCTCTCCCTCTGTGTCTCTCTCTCTCAGTCTGTCTTTCTCTCTGTCTCTCTGTCTGTCACTGTGTTTCCGCTCTCTGCCCCTCTGTCTCTCTCTCCCTCACTCAGTCTCTCTCTCTGTTAATCTCTCACACTCTCTATCTCTGTCTCTAAATCTCTCTCTCTCTCTCCCTCTGTCTCTCTCTCTCTCTCTCTCTATCTCTCTCTCCCTCACTCTGTCTCTCTCTCACTCGCTCTGCCTCGCTCGCTCACTCTGTATCTCTTTCACTCTGTCTCTCACTCTGTCTCTCACTCTGCCTCTATCTATCTTGCTCACTCAGTCTGTCTCTCTCATTCTCACTGTGTGTCTCTCTCTCTCCCTCTGTCACTCTCTCTGTCTCTGTCGGTCTCTCTTTTTCTCTCCCACTTTGTCCCTCTCTCTCTGTCCCTCTCTCTCTCTCACTCTCTCCCTCTACCTCTGTCTCCCTCTCACTCTCTCTCTCTCTCTGCTGCTCTCCCTGTCTCTCTGTTTCTCTCTCCCTCTGCCTCTCTGCCATTCTCTCTCTTTCTCTCTCCCTCTCTCTTCATCTCTCTCTGTCTCACTGTCTCCCTCTCTCTCTCTGTCTCACTCCATCTCTCTCCTTCTCTGTCTCTCTCTCTCTCTGTCTCTCTCTCTGTCTCCCTCTGTGTCTCTCTTTCTCTCTGTCTCTCTCTCGCTCCGCCTTTCTCCCTCTCTCTGTATTTCTCTCTCTATCTCTCTCTCTCTTTCTCTGTCCCTCTCTCTCTCTCACTCTCTCTCTCTCTCTCTCCCTCTATCTCTCTCTCTCTCCTCTCTGTCTCTGTCTGTCTCTCTCTCACTCTCTCTCTCTCTTTACTCTCTGTGTCTCTGGCTCTGTCTGTCACTGTCTCTCTGTCACTCTCTCTCACCCCTTGTCTCTGTCTCTCTCTCTCCCTCTGTGCCTCTCTGTGTCTCTCTCTGTCTCTCACTGTCTCTCTCCCTCTGTCTCTCGTTCTCTCTGTCTCTCCCTCTCTCTCTGTTTCTCTCCATTTGTCTCTCTTTGTCTCTCTCTCTCTCTGTCTCACTCTCTGCCTCTCTGCCTCACTCTCTCTCCCTCTGTCTCTCTCTCTGTCTCTCTGTCTCTCTCTCTCTCTCTCTCCCTCTGTCACTCTCTGTCTCTGTCTGTCTCTCTCTTTCTCCCCCTCTGTCTCTCGCTCTGTCTCTCACTCTCTCTCTCACTCTCTGTCTCGCTTTCTCTGTCTCTCACTCTGTATCTCTCTCTCTCTTTCTGGCTCTCTCTGTCTCTCAGTATCTCACTGTCTGTCTCTGTCTCTGTCTCTCTCTCTCTCTCTATCTCTCTCCTCTCTGTCTCTGTCTCTCTCACTGTCCCTGTCCTTCTCTCTCTCTCTGTTTCTCTCTCGCTATCTCTATCTCTCTGTGTCTCTCTCTCTCCCTCTGTCTTTCTCAATGTCTCTCTCTCTCTCTTCCTCTCTCTGTCTCTCTCGCTCTCCTTCTCTGTCTCTCTCTCTCTGTCTCTATCTCTCTCTCTCTGTCTCTCTCTCTCTCACTGTCTCTGTCTCTCTATCTCTCTCTGTCTGTCTCTCTCTCTCTCCCTCTGTCTCTCCCTCTGTCTCTCTCTCTCAGTCTGTCTTTCTCTCTGTCACTCTCTCTGTCACTGTGTTTCCCCCCTCTCTCCCTCTGTCTCTCTCCCTCACTCTGTCTCTCTCTCTGTTAATCTCTCACTCTCTCTGTCTCTCTCTCTCTCTCTCTCTCCCTCTGTCTCCCTCTCTCTCTGACTCTCTGTCCCTCTCTGTTCCTCCCTCTCTCTCTCCCTCTATGTCTCTGACCCTCAGTCTCTCTATATCTCTCTCTGTTTCTCTCTCTCTCACTCTGTATCTCTCTCACTCTGTTTCTCACTCTGTCTCTCACTCTCTCTGTCTCTCTCTCACTCTCTGTTTCATTCTCTATCTCACTCGTTCTCTCTCTCTCTTGCTGTCTCTCTCTTTCTCCCTCCCTCTTTCTCAATCTTTGTCTTTCTCTCTCTCACTCTCTCTGTCTCTCTCTCTCTCTCTCTCACTCTCTGTCTCCCTCTCTCACTGGCTCTGTCTCTCTCTCTTTCTCTCTGTCTCACCCTCTATCTCTCTCTCTCTCCCCCTCATAACTCTCTCTGTCTCTGTCTCTCTGTCACTCTCTCTCTGTCCATATCTCTGTCTCTGTCTGTCTGTCTCTCTCTCTCTGTCTCTCCCTCTGTCTCTGTCTGTCTCTCCCTCTCTGTATCTCTTTCTTTCTCCCTCTGCCTCTCTGTCTCTCTGTCTGTATCTCTCTTTCTCTCTCCCTCTCTCTCTCTCTCTGTTCCTCTCTCTGTCTCACTCTCTGTCTCTCTCTCTGTTTCCCTCTCTGTCTCTCTCTCTGTCTCTCTCCCTCTCTGTCACTCTCTCCCACTGTCTCTCTCTCCCTCTCACACTGTCTCTCTCTCTGTCTCTCTCCCTCTGTCTCTCTCACTATCTCTCTCTCGCTCGATCTCTCTCTGTCTGTCTCTCTCTCTCTCAATCTGTCTCTCTCTCTGAGTTTATCTTCCTCTCTGTCTCTCTCTCCCTCTGTGACTCGGTTTCCCTCTCTCTCTCCCTCTGTCTCTCTCTCCCTCACTCCGTCTTTCCCTTTGTTAATCTCTCACTCTTTGTCTCTCTCTCTCTGTCTCTCACTCTGTCTATGTCTTTCTCTCTGTCTCTCTCTCTCTCATTCTCTCTCTCTCTCACTCTCACTGTCTCTCTCTTCCTCTCTCCCTCACTCTGTCTCTCCCTCTGTTAATCTCTCACTCTCTCTGTCTCTCTCTCTCTGTCTCTCTCTCTCTCTGCCTCTCAATCTGTCTCTCAATCTGTCTCTCACTCTGTCTCTGTCTCTCTGTCTCTCTCTGACTCTGACTCTCCCTCTCTCTCTCAGTCTGTCTGTCTCTCTCTGTCTATCTGTCTCTCCATCACGCTGTTTCTCCCTCTCTCACTATGTCACCCTGTCACTCTCTGATTCTCTCTCTCTCTCACTCTCTCTCTCTGCCTCTGTCTCTCATTCTCTCTCTCTCTCTGTCTCTCCCTCTCACTCGCTCTCTCTCTCTCTCACTATCTGTCTCCCTCTCTCTCTCTCTCTGTCTCTCTCTCTGTCTCCCTCTTGCTCTCTCTCTGTCTCTCTCTTTGTCTCTCTGTCTATCTCTCTCTCTCACTCCCTCTGCCTCTCTGTCTGTCTGTTTTTCTCTCTCCATCTGTCTTCCTCTCTCTCTGTCTCACTGTCTCCCTCACTCTCTCTCTGTCTCTCTCTCTCACTGTCTGTCTGTCTGACTCTCTCTCTCTCTCTGTCTCTCTCACTCTGTCTCTCTCTCTGTCTCTCTGTCTGTCTCTCTCTTTCTCTCTCCCTCTGTCTCTCGATTCTCTCTCACTCTCTGTCTCTATGTCTCTCTCTCCGTCTCTCACTCTGTATCTCTCTCGCTCTGTCTCTCTCTCTCTCGCTCTGTCTCTGCTCTCACTCTCTGTCCCTCCCTCTCACTCTCTCTGTCTCTGTCTCTCTGTGTCTCCCCTCTCTTTTTCTCTGTCTCTCGCTCTCTCTGTCTCTGTCTTACTGTCACTCTCTCTCTCTCCTTGTCTCTCTCTCTCTCTCTCTCTCACACACTGTCTGTCTGTCTCTCTCTGTCTCTCTTTCTCACTCTGTCTCTCTCTCACTCTCACTCTCTCTGTCTCTCCCTTTCTCTCTACCTCTGCCTTCCTCTCTCTCAGTCTCTATCTCTCTCATTTTGTCTCTTTCTCTCTGTCTCTCTCTCTCTCACTTTGTCTCTCGCTCTGTGTCTCTCTCTCTCACTCTGTCTCTCTGCCTGTCTGTCTCTCTCTCTCTCACACTCTGTCTCTCTCTCTCTGTCCCTCTCTCTCTTTCTCACTCTTTCTCTCTCTCTCTCTCTCACTCTCTTTGCCTATCTCTCTCTTTCTCCCTCTGCCTCTCTGTCTGCCTTTCTCTTTCTCTCTCCGTCTGCCTTCCTCTCTCTCTGTCTCACTGTCTCCCTCTCTCTCTGTCTCTGTCTCTCTCTCCCTGTCTCCCTCTCTGTCTTTCTCTCTGTCCCTCCATCTTTCTCTCTCCCTCATCTCTCTCTCTCTGTCTCTCGCTCTCTCCTTGTCACTGTGTCTCTCTCCCTCTGTCTCTCCCTCCCTCTGTCTCTCTCTCTCTCTCTGTCCCTGTCCCTGTCTCTCTCTATCTCTGTCTCTGTTTTTCTGTCTCTCCCTTTCTGTCTCTCTCTTTCTGTCTCTCTCTCTCCCTATGCCTCTCTGTCTCTCTATCTGTCTCTCTCCTTCTCTATCCCTGTGTCTCTCTCTCTCTATCTCTCTCTGTCTCTCTCTCTTGCTCTATCTCTTTCTCTCTCTCTGTCACTCTGTTTCCCTCTCTCTCTCCCTCACTCTGTCTCTCCCTCTGTTAATCTCTCACTCTCTCAGACTCACTCTGCCTCTCACTCTGCCTCTCACTCTGTCTCTGTCTCTCTCTCACTCTCTTTCTCTCTGTCTCTCACTCTGTCTGTCTCCCTGTCTCTCTGACTGTCTCTCTATCTTTCTCCCTCTGTCTCTCTCTCTTTCTCTCTCTGTCTCTCTCTTTCTCTCTTCCTCTTTCTCTCGCTCTGTCTCTCATTCTATCTCTCTCACTCTCTGTCTCTATCTCTCTCTCTCTCTCAGTCTCTCTCTCTCTCTCACTCTGTCCCTCTCTCTCCCTCTGTCTCTCTCTCTGTCTGTCTCTCTCTTTCTCTCTCCTGCTGTCTCACGCTCTGTCTCTCACTCTCTCTCTCACTCTCTGTCTCTATCTCTCTCTCTCTGTCTCTCTCTCTGCCTGTCTCTCTCTTTCTCTCACACTCTGACTCTCACTCTCTCTCTCACTCTCTGTCTCTACCTCTCTCTCTGTCTCTCACACTCGCTGTCCCTCTGTCTCTCACCCGCTCTCTCTCTCTGTCTCTCTCTGCTTTTCTCTCTCTCTGTCTCTCTCTCTGTCTCTCTATCTCTCTGTCTCTGTCTCTCTCTCTCTCTGTCTCCCAATCTCTCTCTCAGTCTCTCTCCCTCTCTGTCTGTCAATCTCTCTCCATCTCTCTCTGTCTCTCTGTCTGTCTCTCCCTCTCTGTCTGTCAGTCTCTCTCTAACTCTCTCAGTCTCTCTGTCTCAGTCTGTCGCTCTCTCTGTCACTCTCTCACCCTCAGTCTGTCTTTCTCTCTGTCTCTCTATCTCTGTCACCCTGTTTCTCTCTCTCTCTCTCCCTCTGTCTCTGTGTCTTCCTCACTCTCTCTTTGCCTCTCTCTCTGCCTCTCTCTTACTCT
>NW_027650388.1:50000-52500 GCF_965287045.1 Carcharhinus amblyrhynchos
TCTCTCTCAGTCTTGCCCTCTCTGTCTCTCTCGCTCTCTGTTTCACTCTCTCTCTCTGACTCTCTCTTTCTGTCTCTCTGAGTTTCTCTCTCGCTCTGTCTCTCTCTCTCTCTCTCTGCCCTTCTCTCTGCCTCTCTGTCTGTCTCTGTGTCTCTCTCGGTCTCTGTCTCTCTCTATCTGTCCATCTCTCTCTCTCTCACTTGGTCTCTCTCTCTCTCTCTGTCTCTCTCTCTCACTCTTTCTGTCTGCCTGTCTCTCTCTCTCTCACTCACTCTCTCTCACTCTCTCTCATTCTCTCTCTGTCTCTCTCTCTCAGTCTCTCTATCCCTCTCTCTCAATCTTTCCCTCTCTGTCTCTCTGTCTCTCTCTCTCTGTTTCACACTCTCTCTCTGTCTCTCTCTTTCTGTCTCTCTCTCTTTCTGTCTCTCTCTGTGTTTCTCTCTCTCTCTGTTTCACTCTCTTTCTCTGTCTCTCTCTCTCTGTTTCACTCTCTTTCTCTGTCTCTCTCTCTCTGTCTCTCACACTCGCTGTCCCTCTGTCTCTCACCTGCTCTCTCTCTCTCACTCTCTGTTTTTCTCTCTCTCTGTCTCTCTATCTCTCTGTCTCTCTCTCTCACTCTCTCTGTCTATGTCTCTCTGTGTCTCCCCCATCTCTCTCTCTGTCTCTCGCCCTGTCTGTCTCTCTCCCTCTCTGTCTCTGACTCTTACTCTCTCTCTGTCTCTCTCTCTGTCTCTCTATCTCTCCCTCTCTCCCTCTCTGTCTCTCTCTCTGTCAATCTCTCTCTATTTCTCTCTGTCTCTCTGCCTCTCTCTCTCCCTCTCTGTCTGTCAATCTCTCTCTATCTCTCTCTGTCTCTCTGTCTCAGTCTGTCTCTCTCTCTCTGTCTCTCTCTCTCCCTCAGTCTGTCTTTCTCTCCGTCTCTCTCTCTCTGTCACTGTGTTTCTCTCTCTCTCTCTCCCTGTGTCTCTGTCTCTTCCTCCCTCTCTCTCTGCCTCTCTCTCACTCTCTCTGCCTCTCTTTCTGTCTGTCTCTTTCTCTCTCTCACTCTCTCAGTTTGTCTCACTGTCTGTCTTGCTCTCACCTTCTCTCTCTCTCTCACTCTCTCTCTGTCTCACTCTCTCTGACTCTCTCTCCCTCTGTCCCTCTCACTCTCATTCTGTGTCACTCTCTCTCTCTGCCTCTCTCTCTCTGCCTCACACTCTCTGCCTCACTTTCTCACTCTGTCTCTCTCACTCTCTGTCTCCCTCTCGCTCACTCTCTCTGTCTCTCTCTCTCACTCTCTCTCACTCTCTGCGTCACTCTCTCTCTCTGTCTCTCTCTCTCTTTCTCTCTCACTCTGTCTCCCTCTCTCTCACTCTCTGTTTCTCTCTCACACTCACTCTCTGCCTCTCTCACACTCACTCTCTGCCTCTCTCTCACTCACTCGCTGTCTCTCTCTCTCTCACTCTCTCTGTCTCTGTCTCAGTGTCACTCTCTCTCTCTCCTTGTCTCTGTCCCTCTCACTCTCTGTCTCTCTCTCCTCTCCATCTCTCTCTCTCTCTCTCCCTCTGCCTTGCTGTCTGTCTGTCTCTCTCTCTCTTTCTATTTTTCTCTCCCTCTCTGTCTCCCTTTCTCTCCCACTCTGTCTCTCTCTCTCTCTCTCACACATTGTCTCTCCCTCAGTCTCTCACTCTCTGTCACTCTGTTTCTCTCCCTCTCTCCGTCTGTCCCTCTCTCTCCCTCTGTCTCTGTCTCTCTCTTACTTTTTCTCTCTGTCTTTCTCTGTATCTCTCTCCCTCTATCTCTCTCTCTCTCCCTCTGCCTCTCTCTCCCTCTGTCTCTCTCTCTCTGTCCCCCTCTCTCTCACTCAGTCTCTCTCTGTCTCCCTCTCTTTGTCACTCTCTCTCTCTGTCAATCTCTCTCTCACTTTGTCTCTCTCTCTCTCTCCTTCTCTCTCTCTCCTTCTCTCTCCCTCTGCCACTCTCTCTCTTTCTGTCTCTCTCTCTCACTCTCACTCTCTCTCTGTCTCTCTGTCTCACCCACTCTGTCTCTCTCTCTGTCTCTGTCTCTCTCTCTCTCTGTCTGTCTCTCTCTTTCTCTCTCCCTTGGTCTCTCTCACTTTCTCTCTCCCCCTCTGTCTCACTCTCTCTCATTCTGTCTCATTCTCTCTCTTCCTCTGTCTCTCTCTCCCTGTCTCTCTCTCGGTCCCTGTCTCTCTCTCTCTCCCTCTCTCTGTCTCTCTCTCCCTGTCTCTCTCTCTCTCTGACTCCCTCTCTCTGGCTCCCTCTCTCTCTGACTCTCTCTCTCTGTCTGTCACTCTGTCTCTGTCTGTCTCTCCCTCTCTCTGTCTCTCTCTCTGTCTCTTACATTCTCTCTCTGTCTCCCACTCTGTCTGTCTGTCTCTCTCTCACTCTGTCACTCTCTCTCAGTCTGTATTTCTCTCTGTCTTTCCCTCTGTCACTCTCTCTCTACTTGTCTCTGTCTCTCTCTCTCTCTCTCACTCTGTCTCTCTCTTTTTCTC
>NW_027650388.1:57500-93000 GCF_965287045.1 Carcharhinus amblyrhynchos
CTCTCTATGTCTCTCTGTCTCTCTCCCTCACTGTCTCTGTCTCTTACTCTCTGTCTCTCCCTCTCTCTCACTGTCTCTGTCTCTCTGTGACTCTCTCTCTCCCTCTCTGTATCTCTCTCTCTCCCTTTCTATCTCTCTCTGCCTCTCCTTCTGTCTCTCCCTCTGTTTCTCTCTCTCACTCTCTCACTTTGTCTCTCTCTCTCTCTCTCTCACACACTCTCCCTGTCTCACTCTCTCTGTCTCTCTCTGTTTCTCACTTTCTCTCTCTCTCTCACACTCGCTCTCTGTCTCACTCTCTCTGTCTCTCTGTGCCTCTCTCTCTCATTCTGTCTCACTCTCACTCTGTACCTCTCTGTCTCACTCTCTCTCTGCCTCACTCTCTTTCCGCCTCACTCGCTCTCTCTCACTGTCTGTCTCCCTCTCTCTCTCTTTCTCTGCCTCTCTCTCACTCTCTCTGTCTCTCACTCTCACTGTCTCTCTCACTCCCTGTCTCTCTCTCTCTCTCACTCTCTCTGTCTCTCACTCTCACTGTCTCTCTCACTCTCGCTGTCACTCTATCTCTCTCACTCTCTGCTCTCTTGATCTCTCTCTCTCTGTCTCTGTCTCAGTGTCACTCTCCCTCTCTTCTTGTCTCTGTCTCTGTCTCTCTCTCTCCCTCTGTCTTTCTCTCTCTCTCTCTGTCTCTCCCTCTCTATCTCTCTCTCTTTCTCCCTCTGCCTCGCTGTCTCTCTGTCTGGCTCTTTCTTACTCTCTCCCTCTGTCTCTCTCTCACACACACACACTGTCTCTCTTTCTGCCTCTCTCTCTTCCTCTGTCTCTCTCTGTCTCTCCCTCTGTCTCTTTCTGTCTGTCTCTCCCTCTCTATCTCTCTCCCTTTGTCCCTCTGCCTCGCTGTCTCTCTGTCTGACTCTCTCTTACTCTCTCCCTCTGTCTCTCTCTCTCTCTCACACACACACTGCCTCTCTTTCTGCCACTCACTCTCTCTCTCTGCCTCTCTCTCTCCCTCTGTCTCTCTCTCAGTCTGTCTTTCTCTCTGTCGCTCTCTCTCTGTCACTCTGTTTCTCTCTCTATCCCTCCCTCTGCCTCTGTCTCTCCCTCACACTCTCTCTCTGCCCCTTTCTCATTCTCTCTCTCTCACTTTCTCTCTCTCTCTCTCTCCCTCTGTCTCTCCTTGTCTCTCTCTGTCTCCCTCTGCCTCTCTTTCTCTCTCTCCCTCTGTCTCTCTCACTCAGTCTCTCTCTCCCTGTCTCTCTCTCTCTCTCTGACACTCTCTCTCTCTCTCACTTTGTCTCTCTCTGTCTAATTCTCTCCCTCTGTCTCTCTCTCTCTCACACACATACACTCTGTCTCCCTCTGCCTCCCATTCTGTCTCACTCTCTCTGTCCCTCTGTCTCTCTCTCTCTCTCTTTGCTTCTCTGTCACTCTCTCTCTCTCACTTTCTCTCTCTCTCTCTCTCCCTCTGTCTTTCTCTCTCAGTGTCTCAGAATCTCAGATTCTCAGAGTCTCCGCATCTCTGCGTCTCAGAGTCTTTGCGTCTCAGAGTCTCAGATTCATTGGGTCTCAGAGACTCTGCGTATCAGAGTCTCAGAGTCTCTGCGTTTCTGCATCTCAGAGTCTCAGAGTCCCTGCGTCTCAGATTCTCTGTGTCCCAGAGGCTCTGCGTCACTGCGTCTCTGCATATCAGTCTCAGAATCTCTGCGTCTCAGAGTCTCTGTGTCTCGGCGTCTCAGAGTCTCTGCGTCTCAGAGTCTCAGCATCTCAGAGTCTGCATGTCTCAGAGTCTCTGCGTCTCTGCGCCTCAGAGTCTCTGCGTCTTTGCCTCTCTGCGTCTCAGAGTCTCTGCGTCTTTGCCTCTCTGCGTCTCAGAGTCTCTGCGTCTTTGCCTCTCTGCGTCTCAGAGTCTCTGCGTCTTTGCCTCTCTGCGTCTCAGAGTCTCTGCGTCTTTGCCTCTCTGCGTCTCAGAGTCTCAGCGTCTCGGAGTCTCAGCGTCTCGGAGTCTCTGCGTCTCAGAGTCTCAGTGTCTCGTAGTCTCTGCATCTCAGAGTCCCTTCAACTCAGAGTCTCAGAGTGTCTGTGTCTCAGAGTGTCTGTGTCTCTGCGTCTCAGAGACTCTGCATCTCAGAGACTCTCCGTCCCTGTGTCTCTGTATATCTGCTTCTCAGATTCTCTGCATCTCAGCATCTCAGAGTCTGAAAGTCTCTGCGTCTCTGCGTCTCTGCGTCTCTGCGTTTCTGCGTCTCAGACTCTCAGTGTCTCTGCGTCTCTGTGTCTCAGAGTCTCTGCGCCTCTGTGTTTCAGAGTCTCTGCATCTCTGAGTCTCAGGGTCTCTGCGTCTCAGAGTCTAAGAGTATCATAGTCTCTGCGCCTCAGATTCTCAGCGTCTCAGATTTTCTGCATCTCAGAGTGTCAGTGCCTCAGTGCCTCAGAGTCTCAGAGTCTCAGCATCTCAGAGTCTCTACGAATCAATTTCTCTGCGTCTCTGCATCTCAGAGTCTCTGCGTCTCAGAGTCTCTGCGTCTCAGAGTCTATGCGTCTCAGAGTCTATGCGTCTCTGTGTCTCAGAGTCTCTCCGTCTCAGAGTCACTGCGTCTCTGTTTCCCAGATTCTCTGCATCTCAGCGCCTCAGAGTCTCAGCGTATCTGCGTCTCTGTGTTTCAGAGCATTTGGGTCTCTGCATCTCAGAGTCTCTATGTCTCCGAGTGTCTGCGACTCAGAGTCTCCGAGTCTCTGTGTGTCAGAGTCTCAGAGTCTCAGGGTCTCAGCACCTCACAGTCTCAGAGTATTTGCGTCTCTGCGTCTCTTCGTCTCTGCATCTCAGAGTCTCAAGGTCATGGAGTCTCAGTGTCTCTATGTCTCTGTCTCTCAGCGTCTCAGTGTCTCAGCATCTCAGCGTCTCTGCATCTCAGAGTCCCGGAGTCTCAGAGTCTTCGCGTCTCAGAGTCTTCGCGTCTCAGAGTATCAGCGTCTCAGTGTCTCTGCGTCTCAGCGTCTCAGAGTCTCTGCGTCTCAGTCTCTCAGAGTCTCACCTTCCCAGAGTTTCTGTGTCTCAAAGTCTCATAGTCTCTGCATCTCAGAGTTTCAGAGTCTCTGCGTCTCAGGGTCTCTGCGCCTCAGATTCTCAGTGTCTCAGAGTCTCATAGTCTCAGCATCTCTGCGTCTCAGAGTCTCTGCATCTCAGAGTCTCTGCATCTCAGAGTCTCAGAGTCTCTGCGTCTCAGAGTGTCTGTGTCTCTGCGTCTCAGAGTCTCAGAGTCTCTGCATCTCAGAGTCTCAGAGTCTCAGTGTCTCAGAGTCTCAGATTCTCAGTGTCTCAGAGTCTCTGCGTCTCAGCGTCTCTGCGTCTCAGAATCTCAGAGTCTCTGCGTCTCAGACTCTCAGAGTCTCAGCTTCCCAGAGTTTCTGCATCTCAGAGTCTCATAGTCTCTGCGCCTCAGATTCTCAGCGTCTCAGAGTCTCATAGTCTCAGTGTTATCAGAGTCTCTGCATCTCAGATTCTCTGCGTCTCAGAGTTTCAGAGCCTCTGCGTCTCAGGGTCACTGCTTCTCACAGTCTCTGCGTCTCAGAGTCTCAGCCTCTCAGGGTCTCTGTGTCGCAGACTCTCAGCGTCTCAGAGTCTCAGTGTATCAGTGTCTCAGACTCTCTGCGTCTCAGACTCTCTTCGCCTCAGTGTCTCAGCGTCTCAGAGTCTCAGTGTCTCAGTGTCTCAGAGTATCTGTGTCTCAGAGTCTCAGAGTCTCAGCATCTCAGAGTCTCGGCGTCTCAGAATGTGTGCGTTTCAGTGTCTCAGATTGTCAGCGTCTCAGAGTCTCTGCGTCTCAGACTTTCAGAGTCTCAGATTCTCAGCGTCTCTGACTCTCAGCGTCTCTGCATCTCAGAGTCGCTGTGTTTCAGCGTCTCTACGTCTCTGCGTCTCAGAGTCTCAGAGTCGATGCGTCTCAGCGTCTCTGCGTCTCTGAGTCTCAGAGTCTTACAGTCTCTGCATCTCAGCATCTCTGCGTCTCAGCGTCTCTGCGTCTCAGAGTCTCTGTGTCTCAGAGTATCTGCGTCTCAGCGTCTCTGTGTCTCAGCGCCTCTGCGTCTCAGAGTCTCGGCATCTCAGCATCTCAGAGTCTCTGCGCCTCAGCGTCTCTGCGTATCTGCGTCTCTCCGTCTCAGAGTCTCTGCGTCTCAGCGTCTCTGCCTCTCTGCGTATCTGCGTCTCTGCGTATCTGCATCTCTGCGTCTCAGAGTCTCTGCGTCTCAGAGTCTCTATGTCTCAGCGTCTCAGCGCCTCTGCGTCCCAGAGTCTCTGCGTCTCAGAGTATCTGCGTCTCAGCGTCTCTGCGTCTCAGAGTCTCTCCGTCTTAGAGTATCTGCGTCTCAGAGTCTCTGCGTCTCAGAGTCTCTGCGTCTCAGCGTCTCAGCGCCTCTGCGTCCCAGAGTCTCTGCGTCTCAGAGTATCTGCGTCTCAGCGCCTCTGCGTCCCAGAGTCTCTGCGTCTCAGAGTATCTGCGTCTCAGAGTCTCTGCGTCCCAGAGTCTCTGCGTCTCAGAGTCTCTGCGTCTCAGAGTCTCTACGTCTCAGCGTCTCAGCGTCTCTGAGTCTCAGAGTCTCTGCGTCTCAGAGTATCTGCGTCTCAGCGTCTCTGCGTCTCTGCGTCTCAGTGCCTCTGTGTCTCAGAGTCTCTGCGTCTCTGCGTCTTTGCGTCTCAGCGTCTCAGACTCTCTGCGTCTCAGAGTCTCAGACTCTCTGCGTCTCAGCGTGTCTGCGTCGCTGACTCTCTGCGCCTCAGCATCTCAGAGACTCTGCATCTCAGCGTCTTTGCGTCGCAGACTCTCTGCGTCTCAGCATCTCATTTTCTCTGCATCTCAGAGTCTCTGTGTCTGTTCTTCTTGGCGTCTCAGAGCCTCACGTCTCAGCGTCTCTGCATCTCAGCGCCTCTGCGTCTCAGAGTCTCTGCGTCTCAGCGTCTCAGAGTCTCTGCGTCTCAGAGTCTCTGCGTATCTGCACCTCAGTAAAAAGTCTGACAACACCAGGTTTTAGTCCAACCTATTTATTTGATAATATACTCGCAAGCTTTCGAGGGGTTACCCTCTTCGTCAGGTGAATGGAGAGTTCTGGCCTCAGACAGAGCATATAAAGCACCGACAGTTTAGAGATTACTGATTAAAATGCGAATCCTTACACCTAACCTGCTGTTCAAGACCTGAAGTGGCTGATAATGTGAGTGGTAGGAGCACTGATCACAGTTTAAAGAGATGTGTATTGTCTCCAGACAGTACAGTAAGTGAGGTTTTGCAAACCCAGGCAAGTCACGGGGGTTACAGATAGTGCGACATGAACCCAAGATCCCTGTTGAGACCGTCCTCATGTGTGCGGAACTTGGCTATCAGTCTCTGCTCAGCGACTCTGCGCTGTCGTGTGTTGTGAAGGCCGCCTTGGAGAATGCTTACCCGAAGGTCAGAGGCTGAATGCCCGTGACCACTGAAGTGTTCGCCAGTGGTCACGGGCATTCAGCCTCTGACCTTCGGGTAAGCATTCTCCAAGGCGGCCTTCACAACACACGACAGCGCAGAGTCGCTGAGCAGAGACTGATAGCCAAGTTCCGCACACATGAGGACGGTCTCAACAGGGATCTTGGGTTCATGTCGCACTATCTGTAACCCCCGTGACTTGCCTGGGTTTGCAAAACCTCACTTACTGTACTGTCTGGAGACAATACACATCTCTTTAAACTGTGATCAGTGCTCCTACCACTCACATTATCAGCCACTTCAGGTCTTGAACAGCAGGTTAGGTGTAAGGATTCGCATTTTAATCAGTAATCTCTAAACTGTCGGTGCTTTATATGCTCTGTCTGAGGCCAGAACTCTCCATTCACCTGACGAAGAGGGTAACCCCTCGAAAGCTTGCGAGTATATTATCAAATAAATAGGTTGGACTAAAACCTGGTGTTGTCAGACTTTTTACTGTGTTTACGCCAGTCCAACGCCGGCATACCCACATCATATCTGCACCTCTGCATTTCTGCATCTCAGTGTCTCTGCGTCTCTGCGTCTCAGGGTCTCATTGTCTCTGCGTCTCAGGGTCTCTGCGTCTCTACGGCTTTGGGTCTCAGGGTCTCTGCGTCTCTGGGTCACAGCGTCTCAGCGTATCAGAGTCTCTGCATCTCAGAGTCTCTTCGTCTCTGCATCTCTGGGTCTCAGTGTCTCTTCGTCTCTGGGTCTCAATGTCTCTGCGTCTCAGTGTCTCTGCGTCTATGTGTCTCTGCGTCTCTGCGTCTCAGGGTCTCAGTGTCTCTGCGTCTCAGGGTCTCAGTGTCTCTGCGTCTCAGTGTCTCTGCGTCTCTGGATTTCAGGGTCTCTGCGTCTCTGCGTCTCCGCGTCTCTGCGTCTCTGCGTCTCCGCGTCTCAGGGTCTCAGTGTCTCTGCGTCTCTGCGTCTTAGAGTCTCTGCGTCTCTGTGCCTCTGCGTCTCTGGGTCTCAGTGTCTCTGCGTCTCTGTGACTCAGTGTCTCTGCGTCTCAGGGTCTCTGGGTCTCTGCGTCTCAGGGTCTCTGCGTCTCTGCGTCTCTGGGTCTCAGTGTCTCTGCGTCTCAGTGTCTCTGCATCTCTGGGTCTCAGTTCTCTGCGTCTCAGGTTCTCTGCGTCCCTGCGTCTCTGCGTGCCTGCGTTTCTGCATTTCAGGGTCTCTGCTTCTCTGCTTCTCAGCGTCTCTGCGTCTCTGAGCCTCTGGGTCTCATTGTCTCTGCGTCTCTGTGTCTCAGGGTCTCTGCGTCTCAGTGTCTCTGTGTCTCAGTGTCTCTGCGTCTCAGTGTCTCTGTGTCTCAGAGTCTCTGTGTCTCTGTGTCTCAGAGTCTGTGCGTCTCAGTGTCTCAGAGTCTCTGCGTCTCAGAGTCTCTTCATTTCTGTGTCTCAGCGTCTCTGCGTCTCAGTGTCTCAGGGACTCTGCCTCTCTGCGTCTCTGTGTCTCAGCGTCTCTGCATCTCTGGGTCTCAGTGTCTCCGCGTCTCAGTGTCGCAGGGTCTCTGCGTCTCTGGGTCTCTGGGTCTCAGCGTCTCTGTGTCTCTGAGTGTCTACGTCTTTGCATCTCAGACTCTCTGCATCTCTGCGTCTCTGGGTCTGAGAGTCTCTGGGTCTCAGTGTCTCAGCATCTCTGCGTTTCAGAGTCTCTGCGTCTCTGCGCCTCTGGGTCTCAGTGTCTCTGCTTCTCTGCATCTCAGTGTCTCTGCGTTTTTGCGTCTCTTTTTTTCTGCGTCTCACGGTCTCTGCATCTCCGTGTCTCAGCGTCTCTGGGTCTCAGTGTCTCTGTGTCTCAGTGTCTTTGCGTCTATGCATCTCTGGGTCTCAGTGTCTCTGCGTCTCTTTTTTCAGTATCTCTGCGTCTCAGGTTCTCTGCGTATCTGCATCTCTGTGCCTCTGCACCTCTGCGTCTCAGAGTCTTTGCGTCTCTGCGTCTCAGGATATCAATGTCTCTGTGTCTCAGAGTCTCTGCGTCTCAGTGTCTCTGCGTCTCAGGGTCTCTGCGTCTCTGGGTCTCAGTGTCTCTGGGTCTCAGAGTCTCTGAGTCTCAGTGTCTCAGTGTCTCTGCGTCTCAGGGCCTCAATGTCTCTGTGTCTCAGAGTCTCTGCGCCTCAGTGTCTCTGCGTCTCAGGGTCTCTGCGTCTCTGGGTCTCAGTGTCTCTGCGTCTCAGTGTCTCTGCGTCTCAGTGTCTCTGTGTCTCTGCGTCTCAGGGCCTCAATGTCTCTGCGTCTCAGTTTCTCTGCATCTCAGTGCCTCTGCGTCACAGCGTCTCTGCATCTCTGGGTCTCAGTGTCTCTGCCTCTCAGGGTCTCTGAGTCTCTGCCTCTCAGTTTCTCTGCATCTCAGAGTCTCTGCGTCTCTGCGTCTCAGGGTCTTTGTGTCTCAATGTCTCTGCTGCTCAGTGTCACTGCGTCTCTGCGTCTCAAAGTCTCTGTGTCTCAGTTCTCTGCATCTCACGGTCTCTGCGTCTCTGCGTCTCTGGGTCTCACTGTATCTGTGTCTCACAGTCTCAGTGTCGCTGCGTCTCAGCCTCTCATCGTCTTTGCATCTCTGGGTCTCAGTGTCTCTGGGTCTCAGTGTCTCTGCGTCTCTGTGTCTCTGCGTCTGAGGGTCTCAATGTCTCTGTGCCTCAGAGTCTCTGCGTCTCAGTGTCTCAGCGTCTCTGGTTCTCAGTGACTCTTCGTCTCAGGGTCTCTGCGTCTCTGCATCTCTGGGTCTCAGTGTCTCGGCGTCGCAGGGTCTCTGCGTCTCTGCAGCTCAGATTCTCTGCGTCTCTGGGTCTCAGAGTCTCTGCTTCTCTGCGTCTGAGTGTCTCTGCGTCTCTGCGCCTCAGCGTCTCTGCGTCTCAGGGTCTCTGCGTCTCTGGGTCTCAGTGTCTCTGCGTCTCAGGATCATTGCGTCTCTGCGTCACTGCGTCTCAGAGTCTCTGAGTCTCTGCGCCTATGCGTCTCCCGGTCTCAGTGTCTCTGCATCTCTGCGACTCTGGGACTCAATGTCTCTGCGTCTCAGGGTCTCTGCGTCTCAGAGTCTCTGCGTCTCCCTGTCTCAGTGCCTCAGTGTCTCTGTGTCTCAGTGTCTCAGTGTCTAGGAGTCTAATTGTCTCTATGTCTGTGTGTCTCTGTGTCTCAGTGTCTCAGAGTCTCAGTGTCTCAGTGTCTCAGGGACTCAGTGTCTCACTATCACTGTGTCTCAGTGTCTCAGAGTCTCAGAGTCTCAGAGTCTCAGTTTCTAAGTGTCTCAGAGACGCAGTGTCTCAGTGTCTCGGATTCTCAGTGTCTCAGAGTCTCAGTGTCTCTGTGTTTCTGTGTCTCAGTGTCTCAGAGTCTAAGTGTCTCTGCGTCTCTGTGTCTCAGCGTCTCTGTGTCTCCCTGTCTCAGTTTCTCTGTGTCTCAGTGTCTCAGAGTCTCAGTGTCTCAGTGTCTCTGTGTCTCTGTGTCTCAGTGTCTAGGAGTCTAATTGTCTCTATGTCTGTGTGTCTCCTTGTCTCAGTGTCTCAGAGTCTCAGTGTCTCAGTGACTCAGTGTCTCTGTGTCTATGTGTCTCAGTGTCTCAGAGTCTCAGAGTCTCAGTGTGTCAGTGTCTCTGTGTCTCAGAGTCTCAGTGTCTCAGTGTCTTTGAGTCTCAGAGCCTCAGTTTCTCAGTGTCTCAGAGTCTCTGCGTCTCTGATTCTCTGTGTCTCAGTGTCTCTGTGTCTCAGTGTCTCTGAGTCTAACTGTCTCAGAGTCTCAGTGTCTCAGTGTCTCTGTGTCTCAGAGTCATAGTGTCTCTGTGTCTCAGTGTCTCTGAGTCTCAGTGTCTCTCTGTCACAGTGTCTCGGTGTCTCTGTGTCTCAGTGCCTCTGTCTCTCAGTGTCACAGACTCTCAGATTCTCAGTGTCTCTGAGTCTCAGTGTCTCTGTGTCTCAGTGTCTCAGTGTCTCAGAGTCTCAGAGTCTCACTTTCTAAGTGTCTCAGAGACGCTGTGTCTCAGTGTCTCGGATTCTCAGTGAGTCAGAGTCTCAGTGTCTCTGTGTCTCTGTGTCTCAGTGTCTCAGAGTCTAAGTGTCTCTGTGTCTCTGCGTCTCTGTGTCTCAGCGTCTCTGTGATTCCCTGTCTGAGTGCCTCAGTGTCTCTGTGTCTCAGTGTCTCCGTGTCTAGGAGTCTAATTGTCTCTATGTCTGTGTGTCTCTGTGTCTCAGTGTCTCAGAGTCTCAGTGTCTCAGAGCCTCAGTGTCTCAGGGACTCAGTGTCTCACTATCACTGTGTCTCAGTGTCTCAGAGTCTCAGTGTCTCACTGTCTCTGCGTCTCAGTGTCTCAGTGTCTCAGTGTCTCAGAGTCTCAGAGTCTCAGTTTCGAAGTGTCTCAGAGACGCTGTGTCTCAGTGTCTCGGATTCTCAGTGTCTCAGAGTCTCAGTGTCTCTGTGTCTCTGTGTCTCAGTGTCTCAGAGTCTAAGTGTCTCTGTGTCTCTGCGTCTCTGTGTCTCAGCGTCTCTGTGATTCACTGTCTCAGTGCCTCAGTGTCTCTGTGTCTCAGTGTCTCAGTGTCTAGGAGTCTAATTGTCTCTATGTCTGTGTGTCTCTGTGTCTCAGTGTCTCAGAGTCTCAGTGTCTCAGAGTCTCAGTGTCTCAGGGACTCAGTGTCTCACTATCACTGTGTCTCAGTGTCTCAGAGTCTCAGTGTCTCACTGTCTCTGCGTCTCAGTGTCTCAGTGTCTCAGAGTCTCAGAGTCTCAGTTTCTAAGTGTCTCAGAGGCGCAGTGTCTCAGTGTCTCGGATTCTCAGTGTCTCAGAGTCTCAGTGTCTCTGTGTTTCTGTGTCTCAGTGTCTCAGAGTTTAAGTGTCTCTGTGTCTCTGCGTCTCTGTGTCTCAGCGTCTCTGTGTCTCCCTGTCTCAGTGTCTCCTTGCCTCAGTGTCTCAGAGTCTCAGTGTCTCAGTGACTCAGTGTCTCTGTGTCTATGTGTCTCAGTGTCTCAGAGTCTCAGAGTCTCAGTGCCTCTGTGTCTCTGTGTCTCGGTGTCTCTGTGTCTCAGTGTCACCGTGTCTCTGTGTCTCAGTGTCTCAGTGTCTCAGAGTCACAGTGTCTCAGTGTCTCTGTGTCTCAGTGTCTCTGTGTCCCAGTGTCTCAGAGTCTCAGTGTCTCAGAATCTCAGTATCTCAGTGTCACTGTGTCTCAGTGTCTCATTGTCTCAGAGTCTCAGGGTCTCAGTGTCTCAGAGTCTCAGTGTCTCTGTGTCTCTGTGTCTCAGTGTGTCAGTGTCTCTGTGTCTCAGTGTCGCACTGTCTCACAGTCTCAGTGTCTCTGTGTCTCAGTGTCTCAGTGTCTCTGTGTTTCAGTGTCTCAGTGTCTCAGAGTCTCAGTGTCTCTGTGTCTCACTGTGTCAGTGTCTCTGTGTCTCAGTGTCTCAGTGTCACTGTGTCTATGTGTCTCAGTGTCTCAGTGTCTCAGTGTCTCAGAGTCTCAGTGTCTCTGTGTCTCAGTGTCTCAGAGTCTCAGTGTCTCTGTGTCTCAGTGTGTCAGTGTCTCAGAGTCTCAGTGTCTCTGAGTCTCAGTGTCTGTGTCTCTGTGTCTCTGTGTCTCAGAGTCTCAGTGTCTCTGTGTCTCAGTGTCTCTTTGTCTCTGTGTCTCAGTGTCTCTTTGTCTCTGTCTCTCAGAGTCTCCGTGTCGATGTGACTCAGTGTCTCAGAGTCTCAGTGTGTCTGTGTCTCTGTCAGTGTCTCAGTGTCTCTGTGTCTCTGTGTCTCAGTGTCTCAGAGTCTCAGTGTCGTTGGGTCTCAGTGTCTCAGTGTCTCAGTGTCTCAGTGTCTCTGTGTCTCAGTGTCTCTGTGTCTCTGTGTCTCCGTGCCTCAGTGTCTCAGAGTCTCTGTGTCGCAGTGTCTCAGAGTCTCAGAGTCTCAGTGTCTCTGTGTCACAGTGACTCTGTGTCTTTGTGTCTGTGTCTCAGAGTCTCAGTGTCTCTGGGTCTCAGTGTCTCTGTGTCTTGGTGTCTCTGTGTCTCAGTGTCACCGTGTCTCTGTGTCTCAGTGTCTCTGTGTCTCAGTGTCTCGTTGTCTCAGAGTCTCAGTGTCTTAGTGTCTCAGAGTCTCAGTGCCTCTGTGTCTCTGTGTCTCTGTGTCTCCGAGCCTCAGTGTCTCAGTGTCTCAGAGTCTCAGTGTCTCTGTGTCACTGTGTCACAGTTTCTCAGTGTCTCTGTGTCTCAGTGTGTCAGAGTCTCAGTGTCTCTGTGTCTCAGTGTCTCTGTGTCTGTGTCTCAGTGTCTCAGTGTCTCAGAGTCTCAGAGTCTCAGTGCCTCTGTGTCTCTGTGTCTCGGTGTCTCTGTGTCTCAGTGTCACCGTGTCTCTGTGTCTCTGTGTCCCAGTGTCTCAGAGTCTCAGTGTCTCAGAATCTCAGTATCTCAGTGTCACTGTGTCTCAGAGTCTCAGTGTCTCAGAGTCTCAGTGTCTCAGTGTCTCTGTGTCTCAGTGTCTCTGTGTCTCAGTATCGCACTGTCTCAGAGTCTCAGTGTCTCTGTGTCTCAGTGTGTCAGTGTCTCTGTGTCCCAGTGTCTCAGAGTCTCAGTGTCTCAGAATCTCTGTGTCTCAGTGTCACTGTGTCTCAGTGTCTCAGTGTCTCAGAGACTCAGTGTCTCAGTGTCTCAAAGTCTCAGTGTTTCTGTGTCTCAGTGTCTCTGTGTCTCTGTGTCTCAGTGTCTCAGATTCTCAGTGTCTCTGTGTCTCAGTGTCTCAGTGTCTCAGATTCTCAGTGTCTCTGTGTCTCAGTGTCTCTGTGTCTCTGTGTCTCGGTGTCTCTGTGTCTCAGTGTCACCGTGTCTCTGTGTCTCTGTGTCTCAGTGTCTCTGTGTCCCAGTGTCTCAGAGTCTCAGTGTCTCAGAATCTCTGTGTCTCAGTGTCACTGTGTCTCAGTGTCTCAGTGTCTCTGTGTCTCAGAGTCTCAGTGTCTCAGATTCTCAGTGTCTCTGTGTCTCCGTGTCTCAGTGTCTCAGAGTCTCAGTGTCTCAGTGTCTCAGATTCTCAGTGTCTCTGTGTCTCAGTGTCTCTGTGTCTCTGTGTCTCAGTGTTTCAGAGTCTCAGTGTCTCAGTGTCTCAGTGTCTCAAAGTCTCAGTGTCTCAGTGTCTCTGTGTCCCAGTGTGTCAGTGTCTCAGTGTCTCAGCGTCTCAGAGTCTCAGTGTCTGTGTCTCAGTCTCTCAGTGTCTCAGAGTCTCAGTGTCTCAGTGTCACTCTGTCTCTGTGTCTCAGCGTCTTAGTGTCTCTGTGTCTCAGTGTCTCTTTGTCTCAGAGTCTCTGTGTCTAAGTGTCTCTGTGTCTCAGTGTCTCAGAGAATCAGTGTCTCAATGTCTCAGAGTCTCGGTATATCTGTGTCTCTGTGTCTCAGCGTCTTAGTGTCTCTGTGTCTCAGTGTCTCTTTGTCTCAGAGTCTCTGTGTCTAAGTGTCTCTGTGTCTCAGTGTCTCAGAAAATCAGTGTCTCAATGTCTCAGAGTCTCGGTATCTCTGTGTATCTGTGTCTCTGTGTCTCAGCGTCTCAGTGTCTCTGTGTCTCAGTGTCTCTGTGTCTCTGTGTCTCAGTGTCTCGTTGTATCGGAGTCTCAGTGTCTTAGTGTCTCAGAGTCTCAGTCCCCCTGTGTCTCTGTGTCTCTGTGTCTCAGAGTCTCAGTGTCTCTGTGTCTCAGTGTCTCAGAGTCTCAGTGTCTCAGTGTCTCAGAGTCTCAGAGTCTCAGAGTCTCAGTGTCTCTGTGTATCAGTGACTCTGTGTCTTTGTGTCTGTGTCTCTGTTCCTCAGTGTCTCAGAGTCTCAGTGTCTCTGGGTCTCAGTGTCTCAGTGTCTCAGAGTCTCAGTGTCTCAGTGTCTCAGATTCTCAGCGTCTCTGTGTCTCAGTGTCTCTTTGTCTCAGAGTCTCTGTGCCGAAGTGTCTCTGTGTCTCAGTGTCTCAGAAAATCAGTGTCTCAATGTCTCAGAGTCTCGGTGTCTCTGTGTATCTGTGTCTCTGTGTCTCAGCGTCTCAGTGTCTCTGTGTCTCAGTGTCTCTGTGTCTCAGTGTCTCGTTGTCTCAGAGTCTCAGTGTCTAAGTGTCTCAGAGTCTCAGTGCCTCTGTGTCTCTGTGTCTCTGTGCCTCCGAGCGTCAGTGTCTCAGTGTCTCTGTGTCTCAGTGTCTCAGAGTCCCAGTGTCTCTGTGTCTCTGTGTCTCAGTTTCTCAGTGTCTCTGTGTCTCAGTGTCTCAGAGTCTCAGAGTCTCAGTGTCTCGGTGTCTCAGTGTCTCAGTGTCTCAGATTCTCAGTGTCTCTGTGTCTCAGAGTCTCAGTGTCTCAGATTCTCAGTGTCTCTGTGTCTCAGTGTCTCTGTGTCTCTGTGTCTCAGTGTCTCAGAGTCTCAGTGTCTCAGAGTCTCAGTGTTTCAGTGTCTCTGTGTCTCAGTCTGTCAGCGTCTCAGTGTCTCTGCATCTCAGTGTC
Organism: Carcharhinus amblyrhynchos; assembly: GCF_965287045.1. Taxonomy (NCBI): domain Eukaryota; kingdom Metazoa; phylum Chordata; class Chondrichthyes; order Carcharhiniformes; family Carcharhinidae; genus Carcharhinus; species Carcharhinus amblyrhynchos. Next base: position 71,425 of record NW_027650388.1, read on the forward strand.
TCTGCGTCTCAGTGTCACTGCGACTCTGCATCTCTGTGTCTCAGAGTCTCTGCGTCTCAGTGTCTCTGCGTCTTAGGGTCTCTGCGTCTCAGAGTGTCTGTGTCTCTGCGTCTCAGAGTCTCTGCACTCTGGGTCTCAGTGTCTCTGCATCAAAGTGTCTGTGCATCTCAGTGTCTCTGCGTCTCTGCATCTCAGAGTCTCTGCGTCTCAGAGTCTCTGCGTCTCTGCATCTCAGCGTCTCTTCTTCTCAGAGACTCTGCATCTCAGCGTCTCTACGTCTCAGAGTCTCTGCGTCTCTGCATCTCTGCGTCTCTGCGTCTCAGTGTTTCTGCGTCACAGTGTCTCTGCGTCTCTGCGTCTCAGCGTCTCTGCGTCTCAGCGTCTCTGCGTCTCAGAGTCTCTGCGTCTCAAAGTCTCAGCGCCTCTGCGTCTCTGCCTTTCAGTCTACGCGTCTCAGCGTCTCAGCGTCTCTGCGTCTCTGAGTCTCAGCATCTCTGCATCTCAGCGTCTCTGCGTCTCAGTGTCGTTGCGTCTCTGCGTCTCCGTGTCTCTGCGTCTCAGTGTCGTTGCGTCTCTGCGCCTCTGGGTCTCAGGGTCTTTGCGTCTCAGTGTCTCTGCGTCTCTGCGCCTCTGCGCCTCTGGGTCTCAGGGTCTTTGCACCTCAGTGTCTCTGCGTCTCTGCGCCTCTGCGCCTCTGCGTCTCAGTGTTTCTACGTCTCTGCGCCTCTGCGTCTCTGGGTCTCAGGGTCTCTGCGTCTCAGGTTCTCTGTGTCTCTGCGTCTCAGCGTCTCTGCGTCTCTGTGTCTCTGCATTTCAGGGTCTCTGCGTCTCAGCGTCTTACGGTCTCTGAGTCTCTGCGTCTCAGAGTCTCTGTGTGTCAGTGTCTCTGCGTCTCAGTGTCACTGCATCTCAGTGTCTCTGTGTCTCAGAGTCTCTGCGTCTCAGTGTCACTGCGTCTCTGCGTCTCTGTGTCTCAGAGTCTCTGTGTCTCAGTGTCTCTGCGTCTCTGCGTCTCAGAGTCTCAGAGTCTCTGCGTCTCATTGCCTCTGCATCCTTGCGTCTCAGAGTCTCAGCGTCTCTGCGTCTCAGTGTCTCTGCGTCTCAGGGTCTCTGCGTCTCAGCGTCTTCGGGTCTCTGCGTCTCAGCGTCTCTGCATCTCAGGGTCTCTGCGTCTCAGCGTCTCAGGGTCTCTGAGTCACTGCATCTCAGTGTCCCTGCGTTTCTGCGTCACAGGGCCTCTGCATCTTTGCGTCTCAGAGTCTTTGCGTCTCAGGGCCTCTGCGTCTCTGCATCTCAGAGTCTCTGCGTCTCAGGGTCCCTGCGTCTCACCGTCTCAGGGTTTCTGAGTCTCTGCGTCTCAGAGTCACTGTGTCTCAGAGTCTCTGCGTCTCAGGGTCCCTGCGTCTCACCGTCTCAGGGTCTCTGAGTCTCTGCGTCTCAGAGTCTCTGTGTCTCAGAGTCTCTGCGTCTCTGCGTCTCAGTGTCTCTGCGTCTCAGCGTCTCTGGGCCTCAGTGTCACTGGCTCTCAGGATCTCTGCGTCTCTGCGTCTCAGAGTCTCTGCGTCTCAGTGTCTCTGCGTCTCAGTGTCACTGTGTCTCTGCGTCTCTGTGTCTCAGAGTCTCTATGTCGCAGTGCCTCTGCATCACAGAGTCTCTGCGTCTCAGAGTCTCAGAGTCTCTGCGTCTCAGTGTCTCTGCGTCTCAGTGTCACTGCGTCTCTGCATCTCAGAGTCTCTGCGTCTCAGCGTCTCAGAGTCTCTGTGTGTCAGAGTCTCTGTGTCTCTGAGTCTCTGTGTCTCTGGATCTCAGTGTCTCTGCGTCTCAGAGTCTCTGCGTCTTAGCGTATCTGCGTCTCAGTGTTTCTGCATCTCAGTGTCTCTGCGTCCCTGTGTCTCAGAGTCTCTGCGTCTCAGCGTCTCTGCGTCCCTGCGTCTCAGGTTCTCTGCTTCTGTGTCTCAGAGTCTCTGCGTCTCTGCGTCTCAGAGTCTCTGCATCTCAGAGTCTCTGGGTCGCTGTGTCTCTGGGTCGCTGTGTCTCTGGGTCGCTGTGTCTCTGTGTCTCTGTGTCTCAGTGTCTTTACGTCCCAGGGTCTCTGTGTCTCTGCGTCTCTGGGTGTCTGGGTCTCAGTGTCTCTGCGTCTCTGAGTCTCAGGGTCTCGACGCCTCTGCGTCTCAGAGTCTCTGCGTTTCTGGGTCTCAGTGTCTCTGCATCTCAGGGTCTCTGCGTCTCAGAGTCTCTGTGTCTCTGCGTCTCTGCGTCTCAGTGTCTCTGCGTCTCTGTGTCTCAGAGTCTCTGCGTCTCAGCGTCTCTGCATCTCAGCGTCTCTGTGTCTCAGTGTCTCTGCGTCTCAGAGTCTCTGCATGTCAGTCTTTCTGCGTCTCTGCATCTCTGGGTCTCAGTGTTTCTGCGTCTCAGTGTCTCTGCGTCTCAGAGTCTCTGAGTCTCTGCGTCTCTGCATCTCAGGGTCTCTGCGACTCTGCGTCTCAGGGTCTCTACGCCGCTGTGTCTCAGAGTCTCTGCGTCTCTGGGTCTCAGAGTCTCAGTGTCTCAGATTCTCAGTGTCTCTGTGTCTCCGTGTCTCAGTGTCTCAGAGTCTCAGTGTCTCAGTGTCTCAGATTCTCAGTGTCTCTGTGTCTCAGTGTCTCTGTGTCTCTGTGTCTCAGTGTTTCAGAGTCTCAGTGTCTCAGTGTCTCAGTGTCTCAAAGTCTCAGTGTCTCAGTGTCTCTGTGTCCCAGTGTGTCAGTGTCTCAGTGTCTCAGCGTCTCAAAGTCTCAGTGTCTGTGTCTCAGTCTCTCAGTGTCTCAGAGTCTCAGTGTCTCAGTGTCACTCTGTCTCTGTGTCTCAGCGTCTTAGTGTCTCTGTGTCTCAGTGTCTCTTTGTCTCAGTGTCTCTGTGTCTCAGTGTCTCTGTGTCTCAGTGTCTCAGAGAATCAGTGTCTCAATGTCTCAGAGTCTCGGTATCTCTGTGTATCTGTGTCTCTGTGTCTCAGCGTCTCAGTGTCTCTGTGTCTCAGTGTCTCTGTGTCTCTGTGTCTCAGTGTCTCGTTGTATCGGAGTCTCAGTGTCTTAGTGTCTCAGAGTCTCAGTCCCCCTGTGTCTCTGTGTCTCTGTGTCTCTGTGTCTCAGTGTCTCTGTGTCTCAGTGTCTCAGAGTCTCAGTGTCTCAGTGTCTCAGAGTCTCAGAGTCTCAGAGTCTCAGTGTCTCTGTGTATCAGTGACTCTGTGTCTTTGTGTCTGTGTCTCTGTTCCTCAGTGTCTCAGAGTCTCAGTGTCTCTGGGTCTCAGTGTCTCAGTGTCTCAGAGTCTCAGTGTCTCAGTGTCTCAGATTCTCAGCGTCTCTGTGTCTCAGTGTCTCTTTGTCTCAGAGTCTCTGTGCCGAAGTGTCTCTGTGTCTCAGTGTCTCAGAAAATCAGTGTCTCAATGTCTCAGAGTCTCGGTGTCTCTGTGTATCTGTGTATCTGTGTCTCTGTGTCTCAGCGTCTCAGTGTCTCTGTGTCTCAGTGTCTCTGTGTCTCAGTGTCTCGTTGTCTCAGAGTCTCAGTGTCTAAGTGTCTCAGAGTCTCAGTGCCTCTGTGTCTCTGTGTCTCTGTGCCTCCGAGCGTCAGTGTCTCAGTGTCTCTGTGTCTCAGTGTCTCAGAGTCCCAGTGTCTCTGTGTCTCTGTGTCTCAGTTTCTCAGTGTCTCTGTGTCTCAGTGTCTCAGAGTCTCAGAGTCTCAGTGTCTCGGTGTCTCAGTGTCTCAGTGTCTCAGATTCTCAGTGTCTCTGTGTCTCAGTGTCTCAGAGTCTCAGTGTCTCAGATTCTCAGTGTCTCTGTGTCTCAGTGTCTCTGTGTCTCTGTGTCTCAGTGTCTCAGAGTCTCAGTGTCTCAGAGTCTCAGTGTTTCAGTGTCTCTGTGTCTCAGTCTGTCAGCGTCTCAGTGTCTCTGCATCTCAGTGTCTCTGCGTCTCAGTGTCACTGCGACTCTGCATCTCTGTGTCTCAGAGTCTCTGCGTCTCAGTGTCTCTGCGTCTTAGGGTCTCTGCGTCTCAGAGTGTCTGTGTCTCTGCGTCTCAGAGTCTCTGCACTCTGGGTCTCAGTGTCTCTGCATCAAAGTGTCTGTGCATCTCAGTGTCTCTGCGTCTCTGCATCTCAGAGTCTCTGCGTCTCAGAGTCTCTGCGTCTCTGCATCTCAGCGTCTCTTCTTCTCAGAGACTCTGCATCTCAGCGTCTCTACGTCTCAGAGTCTCTGCGTCTCTGCATCTCTGCGTCTCTGCGTCTCAGTGTTTCTGCGTCACAGTGTCTCTGCGTCTCTGCGTCTCAGCGTCTCTGCGTCTCAGCGTCTCTGCGTCTCAGAGTCTCTGCGTCTCAAAGTCTCAGCGCCTCTGCGTCTCTGCCTTTCAGTCTACGCGTCTCAGCGTCTCAGCGTCTCTGCGTCTCTGAGTCTCAGCATCTCTGCATCTCAGCGTCTCTGCGTCTCAGTGTCGTTGCGTCTCTGCGTCTCCGTGTCTCTGCGTCTCAGTGTCGTTGCGTCTCTGCGCCTCTGGGTCTCAGGGTCTTTGCGTCTCAGTGTCTCTGCGTCTCTGCGCCTCTGCGCCTCTGGGTCTCAGGGTCTTTGCACCTCAGTGTCTCTGCGTCTCTGCGCCTCTGCGCCTCTGCGTCTCAGTGTTTCTACGTCTCTGCGCCTCTGCGTCTCTGGGTCTCAGGGTCTCTGCGTCTCAGGTTCTCTGTGTCTCTGCGTCTCAGCGTCTCTGCGTCTCTGTGTCTCTGCATTTCAGGGTCTCTGCGTCTCAGCGTCTTACGGTCTCTGAGTCTCTGCGTCTCAGAGTCTCTGTGTGTCAGTGTCTCTGCGTCTCAGTGTCACTGCATCTCAGTGTCTCTGTGTCTCAGAGTCTCTGCGTCTCAGTGTCACTGCGTCTCTGCGTCTCTGTGTCTCAGAGTCTCTGTGTCTCAGTGTCTCTGCGTCTCTGCGTCTCAGAGTCTCAGAGTCTCTGCGTCTCATTGCCTCTGCATCCTTGCGTCTCAGAGTCTCAGCGTCTCTGCGTCTCAGTGTCTCTGCGTCTCAGGGTCTCTGCGTCTCAGCGTCTTCGGGTCTCTGCGTCTCAGCGTCTCTGCATCTCAGGGTCTCTGCGTCTCAGCGTCTCAGGGTCTCTGAGTCACTGCATCTCAGTGTCCCTGCGTTTCTGCGTCACAGGGCCTCTGCATCTTTGCATCTCAGAGTCTCTGCGTCTCAGGGTCCCTGCGTCTCACCGTCTCAGGGTTTCTGAGTCTCTGCGTCTCAGAGTCACTGTGTCTCAGAGTCTCTGCGTCTCAGGGTCCCTGCGTCTCACCGTCTCAGGGTCTCTGAGTCTCTGCGTCTCAGAGTCTCTGTGTCTCAGAGTCTCTGCGTCTCTGCGTCTCAGTGTCTCTGCGTCTCAGCGTCTCTGGGCCTCAGTGTCACTGGCTCTCAGGATCTCTGCGTCTCTGCGTCTCAGAGTCTCTGCGTCTCAGTGTCTCTGCGTCTCAGTGTCACTGTGTCTCTGCGTCTCTGTGTCTCAGAGTCTCTATGTCGCAGTGCCTCTGCATCACAGAGTCTCTGCGTCTCAGAGTCTCAGAGTCTCTGCGTCTCAGTGTCTCTGCGTCTCAGTGTCACTGCGTCTCTGCATCTCAGAGTCTCTGCGTCTCAGCGTCTCAGAGTCTCTGTGTGTCAGAGTCTCTGTGTCTCTGAGTCTCTGTGTCTCTGGATCTCAGTGTCTCTGCGTCTCAGAGTCTCTGCGTCTTAGCGTATCTGCGTCTCAGTGTTTCTGCATCTCAGTGTCTCTGCGTCCCTGTGTCTCAGAGTCTCTGCGTCTCAGCGTCTCTGCGTCCCTGCGTCTCAGGTTCTCTGCTTCTGTGTCTCAGAGTCTCTGCGTCTCTGCGTCTCAGAGTCTCTGCATCTCAGAGTCTCTGGGTCGCTGTGTCTCTGGGTCGCTGTGTCTCTGGGTCGCTGTGTCTCTGTGTCTCTGTGTCTCAGTGTCTTTACGTCCCAGGGTCTCTGTGTCTCTGCGTCTCTGGGTGTCTGGGTCTCAGTGTCTCTGCGTCTCTGAGTCTCAGGGTCTCGACGCCTCTGCGTCTCAGAGTCTCTGCGTTTCTGGGTCTCAGTGTCTCTGCATCTCAGGGTCTCTGCGTCTCAGAGTCTCTGTGTCTCTGCGTCTCTGCGTCTCAGTGTCTCTGCGTCTCTGTGTCTCAGAGTCTCTGCGTCTCAGCGTCTCTGCATCTCAGCGTCTCTGTGTCTCAGTGTCTCTGCGTCTCAGAGTCTCTGCATGTCAGTCTTTCTGCGTCTCTGCATCTCTGGGTCTCAGTGTTTCTGCGTCTCAGTGTCTCTGCGTCTCAGAGTCTCTGAGTCTCTGCGTCTCTGCATCTCAGGGTCTCTGCGACTCTGCGTCTCAGGGTCTCTACGCCGCTGTGTCTCAGAGTCTCTGCGTCTCTGGGTCTCAGTGTCTCTGTGTCTCAGAGTCTCAGCGTCTCAGGGTCTCTACGCCTCTGCGTCTCAGAGTCTCTGAGTCTCTGCGTCTCTGGGTCTCAGTGTCCCTGCGTCTCTGCGTCTCTGCGTCTCAGGGTCTCAGTGTCTCTGCGTCTCAGGGTGTCTGGGTCTCTGTGTCTCTGCGTCTCAGGCTCTCGACGCCTCGGCGTCTCAGGGTCTCTGTGTCTCTGCGTTTCTGGGTCTCAGTGTCTCTGCACCTCAGAATCTCTGTGTCTCAGTGTCTCCGCATCTCAGAGTCTCTGCGTCTCAGTGTCTCTGCGTCTCAGAGTCTCTGCCTCGCAGAGTCTCTGCATCTCTGGGACTCAGTGTCTCTGCGTCTCTGGGTCTCTGCGTATCAGAGTCTCTGCATCTCAGTGTCTCTGAGTCTGAGTGTGAATGCGCGTCTGCTTCACTGCGTCTCTGTGTCTCAGAGTCTCTGTGTCTCAGTGTCTCTGCATCTCAGGGTCTCTGCGTCTCAGCGTCTCTGCATCTCAGCGTCTCTGTGTCTCAGTGTCTCTGCATCTCAGTCTCTCTGCGTCTCTGCATCTCTGCATCTCTGGGTCTCAGTGTTTCTGCGTCTCAGAGTCTCTGAGTCTCTGCGTCTCTGCGTCTCAGGGTCTCTACGCCGCTGTGTCTCAGAGTCTCAGAGTCTCTGCGACTCTGGGTCTCAGTGTCTCTGTGTCTCAGAGTCTCAGCGTCTCAGGGTCTCTACGCCTCTGCGTCTCAGAGTCTCTGAGTCTCTGCGTCTCTGCGTCTCAGTGTCCCTGCGTCTCTGCGTCTCAGGGTCTCAGTGTCTCTGCGTCTCAGGGTGTCTGGGTCTCAGTGTCTCTGCGTCTCTGCGTCTCAGGGTCTCGACGCCTCGGCGTCTCAGGGTATCTGAGTCTCTGCGTTTCTGGGTCTCAGTGTCTCTGCACCTCAGAGTCTCTGTGTCTCAGTGTCTCCGCGTCTCAGAGTCTCTGCCTCGCAGAGTCTCTGCATCTCTGGGACTCAGTGTCTCTGCATCTGAGTGTCAATGCGCCTCTGCTTCACTGCGTCTCTGTGTCTCAGAGTCTCTGTGTCTCAGTGTCTCTGCGTTTCTGGGTCTCAGTGTCTCTTCACCTCAGAGTCTCTGTGTCTCAGTGTCTCCGCGTCTCAGAGTCTCTGCGTCTCAGTGTCTCTGCATCTCAGGGTCTCTGTGTCTCTGCGTCTCTGAGTCTCTGGGTCTTAGTGTCTCTGCGTCTCAGGGTCTCTGTGTCTCTGCGTCTCTGAGTCTCTGGGTCTTAGTGTCTCTGCGTCTCAGTGTCTCTGCTTCTCTGTGTCTCAGAGTCTCTGCGTCTCTGCGTCTCAGCGTCTCTGCGTCTCAGCGTCTCGGTGTGTCAGTCTCTCTGCGTCTCTGCATCTCTGCATCTCTGGGTCTCAGTGTCTCTGCGTCTCTGCGTCTCAGAGTCTCTGCGTCTCAGTGTCTCTGGGTCTCAGTGTCTTTGTGCCTCAGTGTCTCTGCGTCTCTGCTTCTCTGGGACTCTGTGTTTCTGCCTCTCAGGGTCTCTGTGTCTCTGCGTCTCAGAGTCTCTGCGTTTCTGTGTCTCAGCGTCTCTGCCTCTCAGATTCTCTGCGTCTGTGCATCTCTTCATCTCAGCGTCTCTGCATCTCCGTGCCTCTGAGTCTCAGAGTCTCTGCGTCTCAGCATCTCTGCATCTCAGCGTCTCTGCGACTCAGAGACTTTGCGTCTGTACGTCTCTGCCTCTCAGCGTCTCTGCATCTCAGCGTCTCTACGTCTCAGTGTCTCTGCGTCTCAGAGTCTCTGCGTCTCTGCATCTCAGTGTCTCTACGTCTCAGCGTCTCAGAGTCTGTGCGTCTCTGCGCCTCAGAGTCTCTGCGTTACAGCGTCTCTGCATCTCAGAGTGTCTGCGTCTCCGCGTCTCAGCATCTCTGCGTCTCACAGTTTCTGCGTCTCAGTGTCTCTGCGTCTCAGAGTCTCTGCGTCTCAGAGTCCCTGCATCTCTGCGTCTCTGCATCTCTGGGTCTCAGTGTCTCTGCGTCTCTAGGTCTCTGCGTCTCTGCGATTCAGAGTCTCTGCATATCAGTGTCTCTGCGTCTCTGCGTCTCAGAGTATCTGTGTCTCAGTGTCTCTGCATATCTGCGTCTCAGGGTCTCTGCGTCTCAGTGTCTCTGCATCTCAGAGTCTCTGTGTCTCTGCGTCTCAGAGTCTATGCGTCTCTGGGTCTCAGTGTCTCTGCGTCTCAGTGTCTCTGCGTCTCTGCGTCTCAGAGTCTCTGCGTCTCAGCGTCTCTGCGTCTCAGCGTCCCTGTGTCTCAGTGTCTCTGCGTCTCAGAGTCTCTGCGTCTCAGTCTCTCTGCATCTCTGCATCTCTGGGACTCAGTGTCTCTGCGTTACAGCGACTTTGCATCTCAGAGTGTCTGCGTCTCCGCGTCTCAGCGTCTCAGCATCTCTGCGTCTCAGAGTCTCTGCGTCTGTGCGTCTCTGCATCTCAGCGTCTCTGCGTCTCAGAATCTCTGCGTCTCAGAGTCTCTGCGTCACCGCGTCTCTGAGTCTCAGCGTCTCTGCGTCTCAGAATCTCTGCGTCTCTGGGTCCCAGGGTCTCTGCGTCTCAGACTCTCTGGGTCTCAGGGTCTCTGCGTCTCAGGTTCCCTGCGTCTCTGCGTCCCTGCATCTCAGGGTCTCTGCTTCTGTGTCTCAGCGTCTCTGCGTCTCAAAGGCTCTGCATCTCAGAGTCTCTGGGTCGCTGTGTCTCTGCATCTCCGGGTCTCAGCGTCTCTGCGTCTCAGTGTCTCTATGTCTCAGGGTCTCTGCGTCTCTGGGTCTCAGTGTCTCTGCGTCTCAGGGACTCGACGCCTCTGCGTCTCAGAGTCTCTGCGTTTCTGGGTCACAGTGTCTCTGCACCTCAGAGGCTCTGTGTCTCAGTGTCTCTGCGTCTCAGTGTCTCTGCGTCTCTGCGTCTCAGTGTCTCTGCGTCTCAGTGTCTCTGCGTCTCTGCGTCTCAGAGTCTCTGCGTCTCAGCGTCTCTTTGTCTCAGTGTCTCAGCGTCTCTGCGTCTCAGTCTCTCTGCATCTCTTCATCTCTGGGTCTCTGCGTCTCAGCGTCCCTGTGTCTCAGTGTCTCTGCGTCTCAGAGTCTCTGCGTCTCAGTCTCTCTGCATCTCTGCATCTCTGGGTCTCAGTGTCTCTGCGTCTCAGTGTCTCTGCGTCTCAGTGTCTCTGCGTCTCTGCGTCTCAGAGTCTCTGTGTCTCTGCGTCTCAGGGTCTCTACGCTGCTGTGTCTCAGAGTCCCAGAGTGTCTGCATCTCTGGGACCTGTGTCTCTGCGTCGCAGGGTCTCAGCGTATCTGCGTCTCAGAGTCTCTGCGTCTCTGCATCTCAGAGGCTCTGCGTCTCAGTGTCACTGCATCTCAGTGCCACTGTGTCTCTGCGTCTCTGCGTCTCAACGTCTCTGCACCTCTGCGTCTCAGTGTCTCTGCGTCTCAGGGCCTCTGCGTCTCTGCGTCTCATGGTCTCTGTGTCTCTGTGTCTCAGACTCTCTGAGTCTCTGTGTCTCTGCGTCACTGCGTCTCAGGGTCTCTGCGTCTCAGTGTCTCTGCGTTTCTGTGTCTCAAAGTCCCTGCGTCTCAGTGTCTCTGCATCTCAGTGTCACTGTGTCTCTGCATCTCTGTGTCTCAGAGCCTCTGCATCTCTGCGTCTCAGGGTCTCTGCGTCTCTGCGTCTCAGAGTCGCAGCGTCTCTCCGTCTCAGAGTCCCTGCGTCTCTGCGTCTCTGGGTCTGTGCTTCTCTGGGTCTTTGGGTCTCAGGGTGTCTATGCCTCTGCGACTCAGAGTCTCTGAGTCTCTGAGTCTCTGCGTCTCTGGGTCTCAGTGTCTCTGCGTCTCTGCATCTCAGGGTCTCTGCGTCTTGGGTTTCTGCGTCTCTGCGTCTCAGAGTCACTGCGTCTCTGGTTCTCAGTGCCTCTGCATCTCAGTTTCTCTGCGTCTCTGGGTCTCAGTGTCTCTACGTCTCAGGGTCTCTGCGTCTCTGGGTCTCAGTGTCTCTATGTCCCTGCGTCACAGGGTCTTGACGCCTCTGCGTCTCAGAGTCTCTAAGTCTCTGCATCTCTGGGTCTCTGGGTCTCAGTGACTCTTGTCTCTGCGTCTCAGTGTCTCTGCGTCTCTGTGTCTCTGGGTCTCAGTGTCTCTGCACCTCAGAGTCTCTGTGTCTCAGTATCTCTGCGTCTCAGAGTCTCTGCGTCTCTGAGTCTCTGGGTCTCAGTGTCTCTGCGTCTCAGAGTGTCTGCGTCTCAGCATCTCTGCATCTCAGTGTCTCTGCGTCTCTGGGTCTCAGTGTCTCTGCGTCTCAGCGTCTCTGCGTCTCTGCGTCTCTGTGTCTCAGAGTCCCTGCGTCTCAGGGTCTCTGCGTCTCAGGGTCTCTATGCGTCTGCGACTCAGAGTCTCTGAGTCTCTGCATCTCTGGGTCTCAGTGTCTCTGCGTCTCAGTGTCTCTGCATCTGAGTGTCACTGTTTCTCTGTGTCTCTGTGTCTCAGAGTCTGCATCTCTGCGTCTCAGGGTCTCTGCGCATTGGGCTTCTGCGTCTCTGCGTCTCAGAGTCTCTGCGTCTCTGGTTCTCAGTGCCTCTGCATCTCAGTTTCTCTGCGTCTCTGGGCCTCAGTGTCTCTACGTCTCAGGATCTCTGCGTCTCTGGGTCTCAGGGTCTCTGTGTCTCTGCGTCTCAGGTTCTCGACGCCTCTGCGTCTCAGAGTCTCTGCATCTCTGGGTCTCTGGGTCTCAGTGTCTCTGTGTCTCTGCGTCTCAGGGGCTCTGTGTCTCTGCGTCTCAGGGTCTCTGCGTCTCTGCGTCTCAGATTCTCTGCATCTCAGTGTCTCTGCGTCTCAGTGTCACTGCATCTCTGTGTCTCAGTGTCTCTGCGTCTCAGAGTCTCTGTGTCTCAGCGTCTCTGCGTCTCAGGGTCTCTGCGTCTCAGTGCCTCTGCGTCTCAGAGTCTCTGCACTCTGGGTCTCAGTGTCTCTGCATCTCAGTGTCTCTGCGTATCAGTGTCTCTGCCTCTCTGTGTCTCAGTGTCTCTGCGTATCAGTGTCTCTGCCTCTCTGTGTCTCAGTGTCTCTGCGTCTCAGCGTCTCTGCGTATCAGTGTCTCTGCCTCTCTGTGTCTCAGTGTCTCTGCGTCTCTGCATCTCTGGGTCTCAGTGTCTCTGCGTCTCAGTGTCTCTGCGTCTCAGAGTCTCTGCGTCTCAGACCCTCTGCATCTCTGCGTCTCTGCATCTCTGGGTCTCAGTGTCTCTGCGTCTCTAGGTCTCTGCGTCTCAGAGTCTCTGCATCTCATTGTCTCTGCGTCTCAGTGTCAATGCGTCTCTGCGTCTCTGTGTCTCAGAGTCTCTGTTTCTCAGTGTCTCTGCGTCTCTGGGTCTCCGTGTCTCTGCGTCTCAGTGTCTCAGCGTCTCTACGTCTCAGTGTCTCTGCGTCTCTGTGTTTCAGCGTCTCTGCGTCTCTATGTCTCAGTGTCTCTGCGTCTCAGAGTCTCTGCGTCTCAGTGTCTCTGCGTCTCTGCGTCTGTGCGTCTCTGTGTTTCAGCGTCTCTGGGTCTCTGAGTCTCTGCGTCTCAGTGTCTCTGCGTCTCTGTGTCTCAGGGCCTCTATGCCTCTGCGACTCAGAGTCTCTGAGTTTCTGCGTCTTTGGGTCTCAGTGTCTCTGCGTTTCTGCGTCTCAGGGTCTCTGCGTCTTGGATTTCTGTGTCTCTGCGTCTCAGAGTCTCTGTGTCTCTGGGTCTCAGTGTCTCTACGTCTCAGGGTCTCTGCGTCTCTGGGTCTCAGTGTGTCTGCATCTCTGCGTCTCAGGGTCTCGATGCCTCTGTGTGTCAGAGACTCTGAGTCTCTGCGTCTCTGGGTCTCTGGGTCTCAGTGTCTCTGTGTCTCTGCGTCTCTGGGTCTCAGTGTCTCTGCGTCTCTGGGTCTCAGTGTCTCTGCGTCTCAGGGGCTCTGCATCTCTGCGTCTCAGGGTCTCTGCATCTCTGCGTCTCAGACTCTTTGAGTCTCTGCATCTCTGCGTATCTGAGTCTCAGTGTCTCTGTGTCTCAGAGTCTCTGCATCTCAGTGTCTCTGCGTCTCAGTGTCACTGCGACTCTGCATCTCTGTGTCTCAGAGTCTCTGCGTCTCAGTGTCTCTGCGTCTTAGGGTCTCTGCGTCTCAGTCTTTCTGCGTCTCAGAGTGTCTGCGTCTCTGCGTCTCAGAGTCTCTGCACTCTGGGTCTCAGTGTCTCTGCATCAAAGTGTCTCTGCATCTCAGTGTCTCTGCGTCTCTGCATCTCAGAGTCTCTGCGTCTCAGTGTCTCTGCGTCTCTGGGTCTCAGTGTCTCTGCGTCTCAGTGTCTCTGCGTCTCTGCGTCTCAGGGTCTCAGTGTCTCTGCGTCTCTGGGTCTCTGCGCCTCCGGGTCTCAGTTCTCTGCGTCTCAGCGTCTCTGCGTCTCTGCGTCTCAGGGTCTCTGCTTCTCTGCGTCTCAGTGTCTCTGCGTCTCAGCATCTCAGTGTCTCTGCGTCTCAGTTTCTCAGTGTCTCAGCGTCTCAGACTCTCTGTGTCTCAGACTCTCTGCACCTCTGGGTCTCAGCGTCTCTGGGACTCAGCGAATCTGCGTCTCTGGGTCCCTGCGTCTCAGTGTCTCTGCATCTCTGCAACTCTGGGTCTCAGTGTCTCTGCGTCTCTTGGTCTCAGTGTCTCTGCGTCTCAGTGTCTCTGCGTCTCTGTGTCTCTGCGTCTCTGCGTCTCAGGGTCTCAGTGTCTCTGCATCTCAGTGTCTCTGCGTCTCAGTGTCTCTGCATCTCTGCATCTCAGGGTCTCTGCGTGTCAGAGTCTCTGCGTCTCAGGGTCTCTGGGTCTCAGTGTCTCTGCATCTCTGGTTCTCAGTGTCTCTGTGTCTCAGTGTCTCTGCGTCTCTGCGTCTCTGGGTCTCTGTGTCTCAGGGTCTCTGCATCTCTGGTTCTCAGTGTCTCTGCGTCCCAGGGTCTCAGTGTATCTGCGTCTCAGGTTCTCTGCGTCTCTGCGTCTCAGGGTCTCTGCTTCTCTGCGTCTCAGTGTCTCTGCGTCTCAGCGTCTCTGCGTCTCATTTTCTCAGTGTCTCAGCGTCTCTGCGTCTGAGAGTCTCTGCATCTCTGAGTCTCTGCATCTCAGACTCTCTGCGTCTCTGGGTCTCTGCGTCTCAGTGTCTCTTTGTCTCTGCATCTCTGGGTCTCAGTGTCTCTGCGTCTCTGGGTCTCAATGTCTCTGCGTCTCAGTGTCTCCGCGTCTCTGGGTCTCAGTGTCTCTGCGTCTCTGCGTCTCAGGGTCTCATTGTCTCTGCGTCTCAGGGTCTCTGCGTCTCTACGGCTTTGGGTCTCAGGGTCTCTGCGTCTCTGGGTCTCAGCGTCTCTGCATCTCAGTGTCTCTGCGTCTCAGGGTCTCTGCGTCTCAGTGTCTCTGCGTGTCAGTGTCTCTGCGCCTCTGTGTCTCTGCGTCTCAGAGTCTCTGCGTCTCAGCGTCTGTGCGTCTCAGTGTCTTTGCATCTCAGTGTCTCAGTGTCTCTGCCTCTCTGGGTCACAGCGTCTCAGCGTATCAGAGTCTCTGTGTCTCAGTCTCTCGTCGTCTCTGCATCTCTGGGTCTCAGTGTCTCTGCGTCTCTGGGTCTCAGTGTCTCTGCGTCTCGGTGTCTCTGCTTCTCTGTGTCTCTGCGTCTCAGGGTCTCAGTGTCTCTGTGTCTCAGAGTCTCTGGTTCTCAGTGTCTCAACGTCTCTGGTTCTCGGTGTCTCTGCATCTCAGAGTCTCTGCGTCTCTGCATCTCAGCGTCTCTGCGTCTCTACGGATCTAGGTCCCAGTATCTCTGCGTCTCAGTGTCTCTGTGTCTCTGCATCTCTGGGTCTCAGTGTCTCGGCGTCTCTGGGTCTCAGGGTCTCTGCTACTCTGCGTCTGAGTGTCTCTGCGTCTCAGAGTCTCTGCGTCTCTGCATCTCAGCGTCTCTGCGTCTCAGGGTCTCTGCGTCTCTGGGTCTCATTGTCTCTGCGTCTCTGCGTCTCAGGATCATTGTGTCTCAGGATCTCTGCATCACTGCGTCTCAGAGTCTCTGCCTCTCAGTGTCTCGACGTCTCAGTGTCACTGCCTCTCTGCGTCTCTGCCTCTCTGCGTCTCAGGGTCTCTGCATCTGAGGTTCTCTCCGTCTCTGTGTGTCTGGGTCTCTGCGTCTCAGGGTCTCAGCGTCTCTGGGTCTCAGTGTCTCTGCGTCTCAGGATCATTGCGTCTCTGCGTCTCAGAGTCTCTGAGTCTCTGCGCCTAGGCGTCTCCCGTTCTCAGTGTCTCTGCATCTCTGTGACTCTGGGACTCAGTGTCTCTGCGTCTCTGCATCTCAGAGTCTCTATTTCTCTGCGTGTCTGGTTCTCAGTGTCTCTGCGTCTCAGTGTCTCTGCGTCTCAGTGTCTCTGCGTCTCTGCGTCTCTGGGTCTCAATTTCTCTGCGTCTCAGGGTCTCTGCGTCTCAGAGTCTCTGAGTCTCTGCAGCTATGCGTCTCCCAGTCTCAGTGTCTCTGCGTCTCAGTGTCTCAGCAGCTCTGTGACTCTGGGACTCAGTGTCTCTGCGTGTCAGGGTCTCTGTGTCTCAGAGTCTCTCTGTCTCAGAGACTCTTCGTCTCTGAGTCTCTGCGTCTCAGTGTCTCTGAGTCTCTGCGTCTCAGAGTGTCTGCGTCTCAGTGTCTCTGCGCCTCTGGGTCTCAGTGTCTCTGCCTCTCAGGGTCTCTGCGTCTCAGAGTCTCTGCGGCTCAGTGTCACTGCGTCTCTGCATCTCTGCGTCTCTGTGTCTCAGAGTCTCTGCATCTCAGATTCTCTGCGTCTGTGCGTCTCAGGTTCTCTGCGTCCCTGGGTCTCACTGTCTCTGCGTCTCAGAGTCACTGCGTCTCTGAGTCTCAGAGTCTCTGCGTCTCTGCGTCTCAGTGTCTCTGCGTCTCTGGGTCCCAGCGTCTATTCGTCGCAGATTCTCTGTGTCTCATAGTCTCTGCCTCTCTGCGTCTCTGGGTCTCAGAGTCTCTGGGTCTCAGCGTCTCTGCGTCTCCGCGTCTCAGAGTCTCTGCGTCTCTGGGTCTCTGCGTCTCTGTGTCTCTGGGTCTCTGTGTCTCAGAGTTCCTGCGTCTCTGCAACTCTGCGTCTCTGCGTCTCTGGGTCTCTGCGTCTCAGTGTCTTTGCATCTCAGTGTCTCTGCGTCTCAGCGTCTCAGCGTATCAGAGTCTCTGCATCTCAGAGTCTCTTCGTCTCTGCATCTCTGGGTCTCAGTGTCTCTTCGTCTCTGGGTCTCAATGTCTCTGCGTCTCAGTGTCTCTGCGTCTATGTGTCTCTGCGTCTCTGCTTCTCAGGGTCTCAGTGTCTCTGCGTCTCAGGGTCTCAGTGTCTCTGCGTCTCAGTGTCTCTGTGTCTCTGGATCTCAGGGTCTCTGCGTCTCTGCGTCTCCGCGTCTCAGTGTCTCTGCGTCTCTGCGTCTCCACGTCTCAGGGTCTCAGTGTCTCTGCGTCTCTGCGTCTCCGCGTCTCAGGGTCTCAGTGTCTCTGCGTCTCTGCGTCTTAGAGTATCTGCGTCTCTGTGCCTCTGCGTCTCTGGGTCTCAGTGTCTCTGCGTCTCTGTGACTCAGTGTCTCTGCGTCTCAGGGTCTCTGCGTCTCTGCATCTCTGGGTCTCTGCGTCTCAGGGTCTCTGCGTCTCTGCGTCTCTGGGTCTCAGTGTCTCTGTGTCTCAGTGTCTCTGCATCTCTGGGTCTCAGTTCTCTGCGTCTCAGGTTCTCTGCGTCCCTGCGTCTCTGCGTGCCTGCGTTTCTGCATTTCAGGGTCTCTGCTTCTCTGCTTCTCAGCGTCTCTGCGTCTCTGAGCCTCTGGGTCTCATTGTCTCTGCGTCTCTGTGTCTCAGAGTCTCTGCGTCTCAGTGTCTCTGTGTCTCTGTGTCTCAGAGTCTCTGTGTCTCTGTGTCTCAGAGTCTGTGCGTCTCAGTGTCTCAGAGTCTCTGCGTCTCAGAGTCTCTTCATTTCTGTGTCTCAGCGTCTCTGCGTCTCAGTGTCTCAGGGACTCTGCCTCTCTGCGTCTCTGTGTCTCAGCGTCTCTGCATCTCTGGGTCTCAGTGTCTCCGCGTCTCAGTGTCGCAGGGTCTCTGCGTCTCTGGGTCTCTGGGTCTCAGCGTCTCTGCGTCTCTGAGTGTCTACGTCTTTGCATCTCAGACTCTCTGCATCTCTGCGTCTCTGGGTCTGAGAGTCTCTGGGTCTCAGTGTCTCAGCATCTCTGCGTCTCAGAGTCTCTGCGTCTCTGCGCCTCTGGGTCTCAGTGTCTCTGCTTCTCTGCATCTCAGGGTCTCTGCGTTTTTGCGTCTCTTTTTTTCTGCGTCTCACGGTCTCTGCATCTCCGTGTCTCAGCGTCTCTGGGTCTCAGTGTCTCTGTGTCTCAGTGTCTTTGCGTCTATGCATCTCTGGGTCTCAGTGTCTCTGCGTCTCTTTTTTCAGTATCTCTGCGTCTCAGGTTCTCTGCGTATCTGCGTCTCTGTGCCTCTGCACCTCTGCGTCTCAGAGTCTTTGCGTCTCTGCGTCTCAGGATATCAATGTCTCTGTGTCTCAGAGTCTCTGCGTCTCAGTGTCTCTGCGTCTCAGGTCTCTGCGTCTCTGGGTCTCAGTGTCTCTGGGTCTCAGAGTCTCTGAGTCTCAGTGTCTCAGTGTCTCTGCGTCTCAGGGCCTCAATGTCTCTGTGTCCCAGAGTCTCTGCATCTCAGTGTCTCTGCGTCTCAGTGTCTCTGCGTCTCAGTGTCTCTGTGTCTCTGCGTCTCAGGGCCTCAATGTCTCTGCGTCTCAGTTTCTCTGCATCTCAGTGCCTCTGCGTCACAGCGTCTCTGCATCTCTGGGTCTCAGTGTCTCTGCCTCTCAGGGTCTCTGAGTCTCTGCCTCTCAGTTTCTCTGCATCTCAGAGTCTCTGCGTCTCTGCGTCTCAGGGTCTTTGTGTCTCAATGTCTCTGCTGCTCAGTGTCACTGCGTCTCTGCGTCTCAAAGTCTCTGTGTCTCAGTTCTCTGCATCTCACGGTCTCTGCGTCTCTGCGTCTCTGGGTCTCACTGTATCTGTGTCTCACAGTCTCAGTGTCGCTGCGTCTCAGCCTCTCATCGTCTTTGCATCTCTGGGTCTCAGTGTCTCTGGGTCTCAGTGTCTCTGCGTCTCTGTGTCTCTGCGTCTGAGGGTCTCAATGTCTCTGTGCCTCAGAGTCTCTGCGTCTCAGTGTCTCAGCGTCTCTGGTTCTCAGTGACTCTTCGTCTCAGGGTCTCTGCGTCTCTGCATCTCTGGGTCTCAGTGTCTCGGCGTCGCAGGGTCTCTGCGTCTCTGCAGCTCAGATTCTCTGCGTCTCTGGGTCTCAGAGTCTCTGCTTCTCTGCGTCTGAGTGTCTCTGCGTCTCTGCGCCTCAGCGTCTCTGCGTCTCAGGGTCTCTGCGTCTCTGGGTCTCAGTGTCTCTGCGTCTCAGGATCATTGCGTCTCTGCGTCACTGCGTCTCAGAGTCTCTGAGTCTCTGCGCCTATGCGTCTCCCGGTCTCAGTGTCTCTGCATCTCTGCGACTCTGGGACTCA
This sequence comes from Carcharhinus amblyrhynchos, assembly GCF_965287045.1. Classification (NCBI taxonomy): domain Eukaryota; kingdom Metazoa; phylum Chordata; class Chondrichthyes; order Carcharhiniformes; family Carcharhinidae; genus Carcharhinus; species Carcharhinus amblyrhynchos. The sequence continues at coordinate 89,446 of NW_027650388.1, forward strand.
ATGTCTCTGCGTCTCAGGGTCTCTGCGTCTCAGAGTCTCTGCGTCTCCCTGTCTCAGTGCCTCAGTGTCTCTGTGTCTCAGTGTCTCAGTGTCTAGGAGTCTAATTGTCTCTATGTCTGTGTGTCTCTGTGTCTCAGTGTCTCAGAGTCTCAGTGTCTCAGTGTCTCAGGGACTCAGTGTCTCACTATCACTGTGTCTCAGTGTCTCAGAGTCTCAGAGACTCAGAGTCTCAGTTTCTAAGTGTCTCAGAGACGCAGTGTCTCAGTGTCTCGGATTCTCAGTGTCTCAGAGTCTCAGTGTCTCTGTGTTTCTGTGTCTCAGTGTCTCAGTGTCTCAGAGTCTAAGTGTCTCTGCGTCTCTGTGTCTCAGCGTCTCTGTGTCTCCCTGTCTCAGTTTCTCTGTGTCTCAGTGTCTCAGAGTCTCAGTGTCTCAGTGTCTCTGTGTCTCAGTGTCTCAGTGTCTAGGAGTCTAATTGTCTCTATGTCTGTGTGTCTCCTTGTCTCAGTGTCTCAGAGTCTCAGTGTCTCAGTGACTCAGTGTCTCTGTGTCTATGTGTCTCAGTGTCTCAGAGTCTCAGTGTGTCAGTGTCTCTGTGTCTCAGAGTCTCAGTGTCTCAGTGTCTTTGAGTCTCAGAGCCTCAGTTTCTCAGTGTCTCAGAGTCTCTGCATCTCTGATTCTCTGTGTCTCAGTGTCTCTGTGTCTCAGTGTCTCTGAGTCTAACTGTCTCAGAGTCTCAGTGTCTCAGTGTCTCTGTGTCTCAGAGTCATAGTGTCTCTGTGTCTCAGTGTCTCTGAGTCTCAGTGTCTCTCTGTCACAGTGTCTCGGTGTCTCTGTGTCTCAGTGCCTCTGTCTCTCAGTGTCACAGACTCTCAGATTCTCAGTGTCTCAGAGTCTCATTGTCTCAGTGTCTCTGAGTCTCAGTGTCTCTGTGTCTCAGTGTCTCAGTGTCTCAGAGTCTCAGAGTCTCACTTTCTAAGTGTCTCAGGGACGCTGTGTCTCAGTGTCTCGGATTCTCAGTGAGTCAGAGTCTCAGTGTCTCTGTGTCTCTGTGTCTCAGTGTCTCAGAGTCTAAGTGTCTCTGTGTCTCTGCGTCTCTGTGTCTCAGCGTCTCTGTGATTCCCTGTCTGAGTGCCTCAGTGTCTCTGTGTCTCAGTGTCTCCGTGTCTAGGAGTCTAATTGTCTCTATGTCTGTGTGTCTCTGTGTCTCAGTGTCTCAGAGTCTCAGTGTCTCAGAGTCTCAGTGTCTCAGGGACTCAGTGTCTCACTATCACTGTGTCTCAGTGTCTCAGAGTCTCAGTGTCTCACTGTCTCTGCGTCTCAGTGTCTCAGTGTCTCAGTGTCTCAGAGTCTCAGAGTCTCAGTTTCGAAGTGTCTCAGAGACGCTGTGTCTCAGTGTCTCGGATTCTCAGTGTCTCAGAGTCTCAGTGTCTCTGTGTCTCTGTGTCTCAGTGTCTCAGAGTCTAAGTGTCTCTGTGTCTCTGCGTCTCTGTGTCTCAGCGTCTCTGTGATTCACTGTCTCAGTGCCTCAGTGTCTCTGTGTCTCAGTGTCTCAGTGTCTAGGAGTCTAATTGTCTCTATGTCTGTGTGTCTCTGTGTCTCAGTGTCTCAGAGTCTCAGTGTCTCAGAGTCTCAGTGTCTCAGGGACTCAGTGTCTCACTATCACTGTGTCTCAGTGTCTCAGAGTCTCAGTGTCTCACTGTCTCAGCGTCTCAGTGTCTCAGTGTCTCAGAGTCTCAGAGTCTCAGTTTCTAAGTGTCTCAGAGGCGCAGTGTCTCAGTGTCTCAGATTCTCAGTGTCTCAGAGTCTCAGTGTCTCTGTGTTTCTGTGTCTCTGTGTCTCAGAGTTTAAGTGTCTCTGTGTCTCTGCGTCTCTGTGTCTCAGCGTCTCTGTGTCTCCCTGTCTCAGTGTCTCCTTGCCTCAGTGTCTCAGAGTCTCAGTGTCTCAGTGACTCAGTGTCTCTGTGTCTATGTGTCTCAGTGTCTCAGAGTCTCAGAGTCTCAGTGCATCTGTGTCTCTGTGTCTCGGTGTCTCTGTGTCTCAGTGTCACCGTGTCTCTGTGTCTCAGTGTCTCAGTGTCTCAGAGTCACAGTGTATCAGTGTCTCTGTGTCTCTGTGTCTCAGTGTCTCTGTGTCCCAGTGTCTCAGGGTCTCAGTGTCTCAGAATCTCAGTATCTCAGTGTCACTGTGTCTCAGTGTCTCTGTGTCTCAGTGTCTCAGAGTCTCAGTGTCTCAGAGTCTCAGTGTCTCTGTGTCTCAGTGTGTCAGTGTCTCTGTGTCTCAGTGTCGCACTGTCTCACAGTCTCAGTGTCTCTGTGTCTCAGTGTCTCAGTGTCTCTGTGTTTCAGTGTCTCAGTGTCTCAGAGTCTCAGTGTCTCTGTGTCTCACTGTGTCAGTGTCTCTGTGTCTCAGTGTCTCAGTGTCACTGTGTCTATGTGTCTCAGTGTCTCAGTGTCTCAGTGTCTCAGAGTCTCAGTGTCTCTGTGTCTCAGTGTCTCAGAGTCTCAGTGTCTCAGAGTCTCAGTGTCTCTGTGTCTCAGTGTGTCAGTGTCTCAGAGTCTCAGTGTCTCTGAGTCTCAGTGTCTGTGTCTCTGTGTCTCAGAGTCTCAGTGTCTCTGTGTCTCAGTGTCTCTTTGTCTCTGTGTCTCAGTGTCTCTTTGTCTCTGTCTCTCAGAGTCTCTGTGTCGATGTGACTCAGTGTCTCAGAGTCTCAGTGTGTCTGTGTCTCTGTTTGTCAGTGTCTCAGTGTCTCTGTGTCTCAGTGTCTCAGAGTCTCAGTGTCGTTGGGTCTCAGTGTCTCAGTGTCTCAGTGTCTCTGTGTCTCAGTGTCTCTGTGTCTCTGTGTCTCCGTGCCTCAGTGTCTCAGAGTCTCTGTGTCGCAGTGTCTCAGAGTCTCAGAGTCTCAGTGTCTCTGTGTCTCAGTGACTCTGTGTCTTTGTGTCTGTGTCTCAGAGTCTCAGTGTCTCTGGGTCTCAGTGTCTCTGTGTCTCTGTGTCTCGGTGTCTCTGTGTCTCAGTGTCACCGTGACTCTGTGTCTCAGTGTCTCTGTGTCTCAGTGTCTCGTTGTCTCAGAGTCTCAGTGCCTCTGTGTCTCTGTGTCTCTGTGTCTCCGAGCCTCAGTGTTTCAGTGTCTCAGAGTCTCAGTGTCTCTGTGTCTCAGTGTCTCTGTGTCTCTGTGTCTCAGTGTCTCAGAGTCTCAGTGTCTCAGAGTCTCAGTGTCTCAGTGTCTCTGTGTCTCAGTATCGCACTGTCTCAGAGTCTCAGTGTCTCTGTGTCTCAGTGTGTCAGTGCCTCTGTGTCCCAGTGTCTCAGAGTCTCAGTGTCTCAGAATCTCTGTGTCTCAGTGTCACTGTGTCTCAGTGTCTCAGTGTCTCAGAGACTCAGTGTCTCAGTGTCTCAAAGTCTCAGTGTTTCTGTGTCTCAGTGTCTCTGTGTCTCTGTGTCTCAGTGTCTCAGATTCTCAGTGTCTCTGTCTCTCAGTGTCTCAGTGTCTCAGATTCTCAGTGTCTCTGTCTCTCAGTGTCTCTGTGTCTCTGTGTCTCGGTGTCTCTGTGTCTC
>NW_027650389.1:0-15000 GCF_965287045.1 Carcharhinus amblyrhynchos
TTTACCTCAGTCACTCACACACAAAAATAACAAGGAGCTCTCGTGCTAGTTCAACAGCTAACGGGAAAGGCAAATAAAATGTTTATTTTTAAAGGGAATGAACCATAAAAATAGGGAAGTCTTGTTCAAAGTACACAAGACGCTAGGCAGACCATACCTGGTCCCCTTAGCTAAGGAAAGATGTACCAGCATTAGAGGCAGTTCAGAGAAGGTTCACTCAGGGCCTGTTCCTGTGCTGTAATATCCTTTGTTCTGTTCCTACGTCTTTAGAGAGGGGATTAAGGGTTATGGGGAGAGGGCGGGAAAGTGGAACTAAGCCACGACAGATCAGCCATGATCTTATTGAATGGCGGGGCAGGCTCGAAGGGCTAGATGGCCTACTCCTGCTCCTTCAGTGCACCACCTCCATACTTTCAATATGCAGACCAGAATTACACACAAGGTGTTGTTTCACCGAGGCCCCCTACAACTGGAGAAAGACAGCTTTATTCTGTGGACTGTGATCCCTTTCCAATTCTCTCCCTAACTGCTTGGTATACCTGCACGTTAACCTCCTTGTACAAACACACACAAGTCCCTCTGTGTGTCTGTGTTGACAGATTGCACAACTATTAAGAAAACATATTCCCTTTCTCCGTCCTTCCTATCAGAGTGAGCGAGCCTGTACTTCTCCACTCCATCCGAAGTCTTGTTATCCACTCATCTGAACTGTCTGTATGTCTGTGCGACCTCTCTGTCTCCCCCCCCACAGCCTTCCCGCCTCTCAGCTTTTGACAAAGGGCCATCTGGACTCGAAACGTCAGCTCTTTTCTCTCCTTACAGATGCTGCCAGACCTGCTGAGGTTTTCCAGCATTTTCTCTTCCAGCATGGGAACAGGCCCTTCAGTCCACCAAGCCTGCGCCAACACGCGCTTTCTATCACCTCCCGTTCATGTGTCTATTGCTATACTCCTTGAATGTTGCTAATGTGCCTGCTTTCTACCACCTCCCTCCCCCCAGGTACCTCCCTTCCTCCCTCCCCCCAGGCACCTCCCTCCCTCCCCCCCCCCCCTTCCAGGCACCTCCCTCCCTCCCTCCAGGCACCTCCCCCGCCTTCCAGGCACCTCCCTCCCTCCCCCCCCCCCGCCTTCCAGGCACCTCCCTCCCTCCCCCCCTCCAGGCACCTCCCTCCCTCCCTTCCCCCCCTCCAGGCACCTCCCCCCCCTTCCAGGCACTTCCCTCCCTCCCTCCAGGCACCTCCCTCCCTCCCCCCCTCCTTCCAGGCACCTCCCTCCCTCCCCCCCTCCAGGCACCTCCCTCCCTCCCTCCCTCCCCCCCAGCACCTTCCTCCCCCCCAGCACCTTCCTCCCCCCGGCCCCCTCCAGGCACCTCCCTCCTTCCCCAATTCTAGGCACTTTCCTTCCTCCCTCCCCTTTCCAGGCAGGGGAGGTTTTTCACTCCACGTGATAAACCTCCCCTTAAACTTTCCCCCTTAAACTTTCCCCCTTAAACTTTCCCCCTTAAACTTTCCCCCTCTCACCTTGAACCCCTTGTCATTGACAGTTCCACCCTGGGGAGAAAGCCTCTGACTATCCACCCTGTCTACGCCTCTCATTATTTTGTGAACCTCTATCAGGTCCCCCCTCGCCTCCGTCTTTCCAGTGAACACAATCCTCGTTTATCCAACCTCTCCTCATAGCCAACACCCTCGAGACCAGGCAATATCCCGGTGAACCTTTGCACTCTCTCCAAAGCTTCCATGTCCTTGTGATGTGGCGACCAGAACTGCACCCAATACCCCAAATGTGGCTAAACTAAAGTTTAACCTAGCTGCAACATAATGTTTAGACTCGAGGCCCTGGTCGATGAAGGCCAGCATGCCATATGCCTTCTTGATCACCTTAACCTGCCGTTGGGGCTCCGTTGACCTGCACGCCCAGATCCCTCTGTTTGTCAAGTGTAGGTTATAACTAGCTGAGGCCCCAGGACTCCATTCATCAAAGAGTGGGAGTGGGATTAACAAAAACCTTCTCCGACACAATTTGCCTCAGCTGCTCCCTGTGGGAGCGAGTTCTGCACCTGCACCGGACTGTGAGGTTTCTCGGTATTTATCTTATATCCACGGCCTGCTCTCCCTCACAAAAGGGAATCATTTTCTGTGTATCCACTCGATCTAAACCTTTCCGAGTTTTGAAGACTTCCATTCAGTCACTCCCCTCCCCTCCCCTCCCCAGCCGCGTCTTCCCAAGCGAGAGGAGACCTGGGCTGTCGCTCATTTCCTGATAAATAGACTCACGTACCTCTGGCATTATGCTTCTCTGCACCCTCTCCTGTGCCCACAAGGCCATAAGACATAGGGGCAGAATGAGGCCACTCGGTCCATTGAGTCTGCTCCCCGTTCAATCATGGCTGATATTTGTCTCATCCCCATTCTCCTGCCTTTTCCCCATAACCCCTGATCTCCTTATTAATCAGGAACCTATCTATCTCTGTCTTAAAGACACTCAGTGACCCGGCCTCCTCTGTGGCAAAGAGTTCCACAGATTCCCCACTCTCTGCCTGAAGAAATTCCTCCTCATCTCTGTTTTAAAGGATCGTCCCTTTAGCCTGAGGTTGTTCCCTCTGGTTCTAGTTTTTCCTACTAGTGGAAACACCCTCTCCACGTCCACTCTATCCAGGGCCTCGCAGTATCCTGTAAGTTTCAATAAGATCCCCCCCCCTCATCCTTCTAAACTCCAATGAGTACAGACCCAGAGTCCTCAACCTGTTCCTCATACGACAAGCTCTTCATTCTTGTGAACCTCCTCTGGATCCTTTCCAAGACCGGCACATCCTTCCTTAGATACGGGGCCCAAACTGCTCACAGTATTCCAAATGGGGTCTGACCAGAGCCTTATACAGCCTCAGAAGTCCATCCCTGCTCTTGTATTCTAGTCCTCTCGACATGAATGTCCCGGGTTTTATAAAATGGTGACCAAATCTGTGCAGAGTGCTGTAAATGCGATCGACACAACTTTACATAATTTCCCTACTTTTCAATTAGTCATAGAGCAATATAGCACAGAAACAGGCCCTTCACCCATCTAGTCTGTGCTGCCCTCTCAGCTAACACAATCACGCCCCCCCCCCTTTGGCTCCACATCCCTCTAATCCATTCCCATCCATGCACTTATCCAAATGCTTTTTGAACATTGCTGGGTGGCACAGTGGTTTAGCACTGCTGCCTCACAGCGCCAGGCACGTGGGTTCGATTCCCGGCTCGGGTCACTGTCTGTGTGGAGTTTGCATGTTCTTCCCGTGTCTGTCAGGGTTTCATCCAGATGCTCCGGTTTCCTTCCACACTCCAAAGACGTGCTGGTTAGGTGCATTGGCCCTGATAAATTACCCCTCGGTGTATCTGAAAAGGCAACAGAGTGTGGCGACTAGGGGTTTTTCACAGTAACTTCATTCTAGTGTTAATGTCAGCCTACTTGTGACGCTAATAAGTAAACTTTAACCCTCTGTGTGAAGAAGTTACCCCCCAAAACGTCCCAACTCCTGTACACAATACTCCCAGTGCAGTCTCACCCACACCTTATACACTGTAACATACAAGTCCCAACTCCTGTACACAGTACTCCCAGTGCAGTCTCACCCACACCTTATACACTGTAACATAACGTCCCAACTCCTGTACACAATACTCCCAGTGCAGTCTCACCCACACCTTATACACTGTAACATAACGTCCCAACTCCTGTACACAATACTCCCAGTGCAGTCTCACCCACACCTTACACACTGTAACATACACGTCCCAACTCCTGTACACAATACTCCCAGTGCAATCTCACCCACACCTTATACGCTGTAACATAACGTCCCAACTCCTGTACACAATACTCCCAGTGCAGTCTCACCAACACCTTATACACTGTAACATAACGTCCCAACTCCTGTACACAATACTCCCAGTGCAGTCTCACCCACACCTTATACCCTGTAACATAACGTCCCAACTCCTGTACACAATACTCCCAGTGCAGTCTCACCCACACCTTATACCCTGTAACATAACGTCCCAACTCCTGTACACAATACTCCCAGTGCAGTCTCACCCACACCTTATACACTGTAACATAACGTCCCAACTCCTGTACACAATACTCCCAGTGCAGTCTCACCCACACCTTATACCCTGTAACATAACGTCCCAACTCCTGTACACAATACTCCCAGTGCAGTCTCACCCACACCTTATACCCTGTAACATAACGTCCCAACTCCTGTACACAATACTCCCAGTGCAGTCTCACCCACACCTTATACCCTGTAACATAACGTCCCAACTCCTGTACACAATACTCCCAGTGCAGTCTCACCCACACCTTATACACTGTAACATAACGTCCCAACTCCTGTACACAATACTCCCAGTGCAGTCTCACCCACACCTTATACACTGTAACGTAACGTCCCAACTCCTGTACACAATACTCCCAGTGCAGTCTCACCCACACCTTATACACTGTAACATAACGTCCCAACTCCTGTGCACAATACTCCCAGTGCAGTCTCACCCACACCTTATACACTGTAACATACAAGTCCCAACTCCTGTACACAATACTCCCAGTGCAGTCTCACCCACACCTTATACACTGTAACGTAACGTCCCAACTCCTGTACACAATACTCCCAGTGCAGTCTCACCCACACCTTATACACTGTAACATAACGTCCCAACTCCTGTACACAATACTCCCAGTGCAGTCTCATCAACACCTTATACGCTGTAACATAACGTCCCAACTCCTGTACACAGTACCCTGACTGATGAAGGCCAGTGTACTAAACACCTCCTTCCCCCTCTACCTATGTAGCCGCTTTCAACAACTGTGTGGTTGTACTCCTAGCTCCCTCTGTTCCCCAACTGTTAAATGAACAGAATCTGTAGATAGAACGTCGAACGCTACAGCACAAACAGGCCCTTCGGCCCACAAGTTGCACCGATCGTATCCCTACCTACCAGGCCTATCTATAACCCTCAATCCTGTTAAGTCCCATGCACTCATCCAGAAGTCTCTTAAAAGACCCCAGCGAGTTCGCCTCCACCACCACTGACGGCAGCCGATTCCACTCACTCACCACCCTCTGAGTGAACATCTTACCCGACATCTCCTCTGTAAATGTTTGTCAGTGTTTATGATGTTTATCAAGGCAAAGTTATTGATAAACAGGAAGGGGGGAAGGTTGTACCGAGGAGGGGAGAGGGGGAGGCAGCTGGAGGTCACAATCAGTTTAGCAGTGGTGATCTCAAGAATATAGCAATTGCACTCTGAATGACCCGAAGCTGTGTGTGACTGTGTTGGTCCCCTTAGCAATCGGCAGGGTGAAGAAATGTTCTTGATGTGCTTCACGTGAGAACAAGAATCAGATAAAACTTTGCCTCGTCATTTTAATCATTAGCTGACAGATAGATGGATGTATTTTGTTCCTGTCTGGTTATTTATATCCTTACTTTCTCCTCCCCAGGTGAGGGGATCCCCGTCCATCGCTGCGTCCTGGCTGCTTTCAGCCCTTTCTTCTTCCAGCGATTCTCCTCGCGCGATGCCCGCTCCCACAGGGTGCCGTTGGAACTCCCGGGCCTGAAGGCTGCCACCCTGAAGACCTTGGTGCAGTTCATGTACACGGCAGAGATGCCACTGCCACAGGAGGAGAAGGAGAGGTTCCTGCGGGCCGCTCGCAGATTCTGCCTCCTGGGCTTCACTGGGGAGCCCGGGACATTGCCCGTCACTGAGCCCCAGGGGTCGGGAATGCCACCAGGGGCCGTGCCCCAAGGAGAACGCGTGCCCCCGCCGCCGGACCCTGGGGGAACTGTGACGCCGACGCCACCTCGGGACGCCCCGAAGACCCCAGAGTCGCCCAGGCAGCGTAGGGCACCCGTAGTGGAACCCAAAGCACCCGCTGCCCCTGACTCCTCCTCCTCCTCCACCTCCCGGCTCCAGAGGCCAAGGGGCAAGTGCGCCAACCCCCTGGCAAGCCTGCCCGCCTCCAACCTGGTGGCCAGCTGGCGCAGAATGAAGGTGAGTCGTCCAGCGGCCGCCAGCGGGCCCCCCTGCCCCAGGCGTCCGTGGAGGCAGAGGCAAGAGGGCCCCAGGGGCGACTCTACCCTCCCTGCCGGCCCCGGGGCGACTGCCCAGTGCCGCCGCCCGCCCCTGCGATCCTCGTCCGCCCCGGGACCAGAGGGGAGCCGCTGCCCGCTGTCTGGAACCCTGCAGGAGCCGCGGTCTGCGGACCAACCGTCAGGCCCTCAAACCAGGCCACGTGAGAAGAGGGAGGCGGAGAGGCCAGGCCAGAATTCAGTGAGCCAGGAGGGGGCTGAGGCCAGTGGGAGCCCGGCCGAGGGGGGCCACGGCAATAGTTCAGGTACGCTCCAGAGCTCAAAGGAGCTAACGTTCAGCCCCGCTCCAGCCAGAGATACAGAACAGACAAGTCCAGACCCTCCGCTACAGGAGAGACATCAAGACCAGGCCAGGACGGAGCCAGCTCCGATTCGGAGAGGGGCAGCCCGGGACACTCGACAGACGGAGGCCCAAGGCACGTGCCGGCCTGAGGAGAGACACCGAGCGATTAGGGGTCTGGCTGACCAGCGTCGGAAGAGTTCAGGCGAGGGGCGAGCGGCCTTGGAGCAAAGCCTTCTCCATCCCGCTGCCCTCCCCGGGAGTGGGGGGCCGGGCCTCCACCCGGGTGAGCGGGGAGACACCAAGGGCGGCCGTGCCCCGGGGGGCAAAAGGTCAAGCTGTCATGGCCTCCCCCACGACAAGCCGCTGGGCATTAAGCTGCAGAAAGTGACCCATTCCAGGGAATGGGTGGTGGTTCCCATGTTGGAAAAGCGGGAGCCGGATCCCGCGCCACTGAGGGGCCAGGGGCGTGGGGCAGCCTCCGGAGAGGGTGGGCAGGCCAGGATGGTGGACGTACCTCCCTCTGGGAGCCAGTCCCGATCCACTCGGAGGGCGGTGAACGGTCTGAATCCATCCACAACTGAAAGTGACCAGAGGCCAGAGAGCCCGCAGGATGATCAGAGGCCAACAGGCCTGGGGCTCGGAGTTGAGCAGAGGCCGGAAAACCTGGGCCTGGGAGTTGAGCAGAGGGCAGCAGGCCTGGGAGTTGAGCAGAGGCCAGGGGAACAGGGGCTGGGAGTTGAGCAGAGGGCAGCAGGCCTGGGCCTAGGAGTTGACCAGGGCCTGGGGGAAGGCCAGAAAGCAGGAAGCCTGAGTCTGAGTGACAGCGAGCTGAGGGGGATCCAAAGCCCTGAAGCACTGGCCCCGAACAGGATGCCGTGCCCCAGTCCGAGTGGCCCAGACTCCAGCCCCACTCCTGGGCCTCGGCAGAGCGGGGCAGCTGGAGCCGCCATGTTCCCGCGGGAACCCCGGCCCCTGGGAACCGCCAACACCGACCACCCAGTCCACCGGCCCGACCAGTGGGGGCTGGCCCTGCCGCGTGTCACCTCCCACCCCGGCGCTAGCCCTCCCGTCGACGAGTGGGGCTTCGGCTGGCTGCGGGTCAGAGCTCAGGGCCCCGCTGCTGACCCCTGGGAGGCCACCCACTTGGGGTTCACGGGTCAGCACCGCAGGGGTGACCAGACGGCGGGATCCTCCTCTTCCTCGGAGGACAGTGAGGTGGACGTCGGTGAGGGCGGGGAGGCTCCGTTGCCCCTGGTAACGACGAGGCCTGAGGCCTCACCTCCGGCTTCCCCTCCTCTGGAGTGTACCGAGATCGATGTGGTGGGCTGATCGTTTGTCAGAACAATAAAAACAGCCATTATTTCTTCAAAAGAAAATGTGCGAGTGTGTCTGTGTGTGTATGTGTCTATGTGTGTGTATGTGTAGAGTCTATGTGTCTATGTGTGTGTATGTGTAGAGTCTATGTGTCTATGTGTGTGTATGTGTAGAGTCTATGTGTCTATGTGTGTGTATGTGTAGAGTCTATGTGTCTATGTGTGTGTATGTGTAGAGTCTATGTGTCTATGTGTGTGTATGTGTAGAGTCTATGTGTCTATGTGTGTGTATGTGTAGAGTCTATGTGTGTGTATGTGTCTGTGTAGATGTCTGTGTGTGTGTATGTGTCTGTGCGTGTATGTCTGTGTGTGGGAGGGTTGGCATGTGTGGGAGAGTTGGTGTGTGTGGGAGGAGTGGGGGGGGGGGGGGGGCGGTGTGGGGTGGGGGGGTGGGGGGGTCCGCCAGCAACAGCTAGTGAGGCACCTCCAGAAACGGAGTATAACCACTTTGATAACAGGCCAGTCCCTTCTCGCACTCCTCTCGCACCCAGTTCACCCTGATCACATGGCACCATCTGCTGGGCATGTGCAAATTAAACCCATCACTCTACACTGTCCCCCCCCATCAAACACTCCCAGGACAGGTACAGCACGGGGTTAGATACAGAGTAAAGCTCCCTCTACACTGTCCCCCCATCAAACACTCCCAGGACAGATACAGCACGGGGTTAGATACAGAGTAAAGCTCCCTCTACACTGTCCCCCCATCAAACACTCCCAGGACAGGTACAGCACAGGGTTAGATACAGAGTAAAGCTCCCTCTACACTGTCCCCCCATCAAACACTCCCAGGACAGGTACAGCATGGGGTTAGATACAGAGTAAAGCTCCCTCTACACTGTCCCCATCAAACACTCCCAGGACAGGTACAGCACGGGGTTAGATACAGAGTAAAGCTCCCTCTACACTGTCCCCCCATCGAACACTTCCAGGACAGGTACAGCACGGGGTTAGATACAGAGTAAAGCTCCCTCTACACTGTCCCCCATCAAACACTCTCAGGACAGATACAGCACGGGGTTAGATACAGAGTAAAGCTCCCTCTACACTGTCCCATCAAACACTCCCAGGACAGGTATAGCACAGGGTTAGATACAGAGTAAAGCTCTCTCTACACTGTCCCCATCAAACACTCCCAGGACAGGTACAGCACGGGGTTAGATACAGAGTAAAGCTCCCTCTACACTGTCCCCCATCAAACACTCCCAGGACAGGGACAGCACGGGGTTAGATACAGAGTAAAGCTCCCTCTACACTGTCCCCCCATCAAACACTCCCAGGACAGGTACAGCACGGAGTTAGATACAGAGTAAAGCTCCCATTGCATTATTCTGACAGTCTAATACTTATCCATGAAATTAGAATCGCAGACAAGGTTTTTTTTTCCCAAAATGTACTGGTGTAAATAATGCTCACAGCAATAACGGGGAGGTGGAGGGGGTTTCCCCTCAACGGAGGGGAATGTAGAAGGTTGTGATGACAGGAAGGCGGGGGGGGGGGGGATGAGGGAGTTCAGAGATCCCATTCCAGAAGAACCGATGGGTGATGCTGCTCCGTTCTAACTCTCTGTCGGGGTGGGGGTTTGGGGAATTCTGGTGATACACCGTGGGCCACATCCTCCGTATAATCTGTTTGGCGCAGTCTGGCTTCCAGCTCGAGCCTTCAGGAGGAGCGAGGGAAATATCTCCGTTATTCACCCCACCGTCATTAAAACTGCATTGCCGAGGGTGGGCGATTACTGCGGAGAGAGACACAGAGTTAGAACACCGCCTGCTCTCTCTCTATCCTTCCCCATCCCTCTCTCTCTCTCTCTGAGCCCTATTTTACCATTTGGATTCTAAGCGCTGGGTGGACTGGAAACTGTGAGTGTTTCAGATCTGATTTTTGGGACCCGTTCTCAGGCTGCCCCCCGTACACTCTCTGCCTGAGAGAATCTCAGTGACTCTGAATCGTGCTGCAGAAGCCTGTGGAAAATCCAGAGCTCCGATCAGAGCCCCCAACTGCACAGAAAATAATGATAGAACGCTGCTCCCCGCCACGTCGATCCCGGGCCGGATAATGCACCCCCCCCCAACCAACCCCGGTGTCCACAGACATCGCCTCACCGCCCCCCCCCACCCCACAACATTACTGACCTTCTTATATCCCCCCGCCATCCCCTCCGCCACCTAGACTTGACCGTGGACCCTATCCCCCCCCCCTCTTCCCCCTCCCTGATCTCAGACAGAGTGACGGCGGACCCCCTCCCCCTCACTGACAGAGAGCTGTCGGACGCTGGGTGGTTTCCCTCCTCGCTGACCGGAGTGCAGCACTCCCTCAGCACTGACCCTCTGACAGTGCGGTGCTCCCTCAGCACTGACCCTCTGACAGTGCGGCGCTCCCTCAGCACTGACCCTCTGACAGTGCGGCGCTCCCTCAGCACTGACCCTTTGACAGTGCAGCGCTCCCTCAGCACTGACCCTCTGACAGTGCGGCGCTCCCTCGGCACTGACCCTCTGACAGTGCGGCGCTCCCTCCACTCACCTTGGAGCCCATGTTACTGCTGCACCATTTTCCTCATGATTTCCAGCACCAGACGGGGGTCGGGGAATTTCAGACGACGTGGAGGGCCCTTCCGTATCCCGCTCCACAGAACGATCTCTGTGTGAACCGGAAAGGAAGGAGTCAACAAAATCAACCATCCCAAAAATAAATCCAGGCACAAAACCCCTAGAAACAGGGGCTTACTTGTTCAGTAAGCTCGTTCAGAGGTGGCTTGCCTGCAGAAGGCAGAGAGTGGTTGTGGATGGGTCTTTTTCTGCATGGAGGTCGGTCACCAGTGGAGTGCCCCAGGGATCTGTTCTGGGACCCTTGCTGTTTGTCATCTTCATAAATGACCTGGATGAGGAAGTGGAGGGATGGGTTAGTAAGTTCGCCGACGATACGAAGGTCGGTGGTGTTGTGGATGGTCTGGAAGGACGTCAGAAGTTGCAGCAGGACATAAATAGGATGCAGGACTGGGCGGAGAAGTGGCAGATGGAGTTCAACACGGATAAATGTGTAGTGGTCCATTTTGGCAGGACCAATGGGATGAACGAGTACAATATCAAGGGCAGGAGTCTTAGCTGTGTTGAAGAGCAGAAGGATCTTGGGGTCCGGGTCCACAGGACTCTTAAATTGGCCTCGCAGGTGGAGGATGTGGTCAAGAAGGCGTATGGTGTACTGGCCTTCATTAATCGAGGGATTGAGTTTAGGAATCGGGAGGTAATGCTGCAGCTTTATAAGACTCTTGTCAGACCCCACTTGGAGTACTGTGCGCAGTTCTGGTCGCCTCACTACAGGAAGGATGTGGAAGCTATTGAAAGGGTACAGAGGAGATTTACAAGGATGTTGCCTCGATTGGGAGGCATGCCTTATGAGGATAGGTTGAGGGAGCTGGGACTCTTCTCCCTGGAGAGACAAAGATTGAGAGGCGACCTGATAGAGGTTTATAAAATGTTGAGAGGAATAGATAGGGTGGATTCTCGGAGGCTATTTCCCAGGGCTGAAATGGTCGCTACGAGAGGACACAGGTTTAAGGTGCTGGGGAGCAGGTACAGAGGAGATATCAGGGGTAAGTTTTTCACTCAGAGGGTGGTGAGTGAGTGGAATCGGCTGCCATCGGTGGTGGTAGAGGCGAACTCGCTGGGGTCTTTTAAAAGACTTCTGGATGAGTACATGGGATTTAATGGGATTGGGAGTTCCAGATAGTTCTATGGCCTGGTAGGTATGGATATAATCGGCACAACTTGTGGGCCGAAGGGCCTGTTTGTGCTGTTGTGTTCTGTGTTCTAAGGCAACAGCACGATGGCCAGAATGTCCTCCTTTTGCAGTGTAGGGATTCTATGATCAATGATTCTATTGACACCTCCTCCATGGTCATCCTCAACATCAGTACCCCACTCTCAGCCCCCTACTATACTCCTTATACACCTATCACCGTGCGGCCAAATTCCCCTCCAACTTGGTTTTCCAGTTTGCTGATGACCCCACCGTAGTGGGTCGGATCTCAAACAATGATGAGACAGAGAACAGGAATGAGATAGAACATAGAACATAGAACATTACAGCGCAGAACAGGCCCTTCGGCCCACGATGTTGCGCCGACCAGTTACAAAAACAATGACCCACTAGCCTATACCAATCCCTTTCCGTCCATAAACCTATCCAGAGATCTCTTAAACGCCCCCAAACTAGACGCATTTACAACTGCAGCAGGCAGGGCATTCCAATCCCTCACCACCCGCTGGGTAAAGAACCTACCCCTGACATCCGTCCTGTAGCTACCCCCCCTTAATTTAAAGCCATGCCCCCTCGTGCTAGCTTTCTCCATCCGAGGAAAAAGGCTATCACTATCCACCCTATCTAAACCTCTAATCATCTTATATGTTTCAATAAGATCCCCTCTTAGCCGCCTTCTTTCCAACGAAAACAACCCTAAATCCCTCAGTCTCTCCTCATAGGACCTCCCCACCATACCAGGCAACATCCTAGTAAACCTCCTCTGCACCCTCTCCAACGCCTCCACATCCTTCTTGTAATGCGGGGACCAGAACTGCACACAGTACTCCAAGTGCGGCCGCACTAGAGTAGTGTACAGTTGCAACATTACACTGCGACTCCTAAATTCAATCCCCCTACCAATAAACGCCAAGACACCGTACGCCTTCTTAACAACCTTATCTACTTGATTCCCAACTTTCAGGGATCTATGTACACACACACCTAGATCCCTCTGTTCATCCACACTATTCAAAGTCCTCCCGTTAGCCCTATACTCGACACATCTGTTATTCCTACCAAAGTGAATTACCTCACACTTCTCCGCATTAAATTCCATCCGCCACCTCTCGGCCCAGCTCTGCAACCTATCTAAGTCTCCCTGCAGACTATGACACCCTTCCTCACAATCTACCACACCTCCAAGAGAATTCTCCATAGAGAATCTGGTGAACTGGGGCAGCAACAATAATCTCTCCCTCAATGTCAACAAAACCAAGGAGATTCTCATCGACTTCAGGAAGTGTAAAGGGGAACATGTCCCTGTCTACATCAACGGGGACGGAGTAGAAAGGATCAAGAGCTTCAAGTTTTTATGTGTCCAGATCACCAACAACCTGTCCTAGTCCCCCCCATGCT
This sequence comes from Carcharhinus amblyrhynchos, assembly GCF_965287045.1. NCBI lineage: Eukaryota > Metazoa > Chordata > Chondrichthyes > Carcharhiniformes > Carcharhinidae > Carcharhinus > Carcharhinus amblyrhynchos. The sequence continues at coordinate 12,956 of NW_027650389.1, forward strand.
GACACTATAGTTAAGAAAGCCCCACCAACACCTCTACTTTCTCAGAAGACTAAGGAAATTTGGCATGTCCGCTACAACTCTCACCAACTTTTACAGATGCCCCATAGAAAGCATTCTTTCTGGTTGTATCACAGCTTGGTCTGGGCTCCTGCTCTGCCCAAGACCACAAGGAACTACAAAAGGTCATGAATGTAGCCCAATCCATCACACAAACCAGCCTCCCTTCCATTGACTCTGTCTACACTTCCCGCTGCCTCGGGGAAAAGCAGCCGGTATAATCAAGGACCCCCCCACACACCCCGGACATTCTCTCTTCCACCTTCTTCCATCGGGGAAAAGATACAAAAGTCTGAGGTCACGTACTGACTGACTCAAGAACAGCTTCTTCCCTGCTGCTGTCAGTCTTTTGAATGAACCGACCTTATATTAAGTTGATCTTTCTCTACACCCTCGCTGTGACTGTAACACTACATTCTGCACCCTCTCCTTTCCTTAGACCTCAAGGCTATAAGATATGGGAGCAGAATTAGGCCATCGGGCCTGATGAACCATGGATGATAAGTTTTTCAACCCCATTCTCCTGTGTTTTCCCCATAACTTTAATCTCCTTACCAAGTAAGAACCTACCTATCTCTGTCTTCAATACATTAATGACCTTCTCCCCCATATATTTTGCTTTGCCTGTATAGCGCGCAAGAAACAATACTTTTCACTGTATCCTCATACATGTGACAATAATAAATCAAACCAAGAAGCCATTGAAGTCAATGCCCTACCACCCCTTGTCCCAACGACTGGGACCAACCTCTCACCTTTACCCTCCTGCGTCACGAGTGTGATCTCGAAGCTGTTCCTCCGGGGTTTGGCAGGGTTCAGAAGTACCTCCACTCCGCCGAACTCCTTCCGCAAAGCCTCGCCAAGGGCCATGGCTTTGCGGTGGTACACCCCTCAGCTGATGCTGGGCCGTGAGAGAGAGAGAGAGAGAGAGAACGAGAGACAACGATAAAGGGAGCGAAGTGGAGGGGTGACTGAGGTCGAGGGGGGGCGGCTCGATCTGTGGTGGAGCAGCGGAGACAGGATTGGAGAGGTTGGGACTGTTCCCCTGGGCGAGAAGGGGGCTAAGAGGAGATTTGATAGCGATGGAGGGGAAACAAAGGATGTAACAGAGCAGGAACAGGCCCTGATCAAGATGCCTGCCTAATCTAAAACCGTTTGCAATTACAGAGTCTGTATCCTTCCATTCTCATCCTATTCACTTATTTGTCCAGTTGCCCCTTAAATGCTGCTATCATTCCTGCTCCCACTCCCTCCCCAGGCAGCGAGTTCCAGACACCCACCACCCTCTGTGTAAAAAATCTGCCTCGTACATCTCCTCTAAACCCTGCCCCTCGCATCTTAAACCTGTGCCCCCTAGTAACTGACTCTTCCACCCTGGGGAAAAAGCTTCTGACTATCCACTCTGTCCACGCCCCTCATAATCTTGTAGACTTCTATCAGGTCTCCCCTCAACCTCCGTCGCTCCAGTGAGAACAAACCGAGTTTCTCCAACCCCTCCTCGTAGCTAATGCCCTCCGTACCAGGGCAACATCCTGCTGAATCTTTTCTGTACCCTCTCCAAAGCCTCCACGTCCTTCTGGTAGTGTGGCGACCAGAATTGAACACTATATTTCCAAGTGCAGCCTCACTAAGGTTCTATAAAGCTGCAACATGACTTGCCAATTTTGAAACTCAGTGCCCCGGCCGATGAAGACAAGCATGCCGTCTGCCTTCTTGACTACCTTATCATTACTTACAGACCAACAATGATTCCAGATCTGTGGCTCATTCAGCATCTCAATGGCTCTTCCTCAGCCCCTGCCTCTCTTTCTCTCCATTTCTAACTCCACAGACATAGAAGATAGGAGCAGGAGGAGGCCATTCGGCCCATCGAGAATGCTCCACCACTCATCACCATCATGGCTGATCGTCCAACTCAATAGCCTCATCCTGCTTTCTCCCCATAACCTTTGATCCCGTTCACCCCAAGTGCTCTATCCAGCCGCCTC